>NW_024105007.1:0-71228 GCF_003945595.2 Pipra filicauda | reverse complement strand
CCCTCATCCAGGCCAATGCCAACGTCAGAAGAGGCACTGCTGGACCTGTCTGCTCTGGGGAGATCCAGCTCCCACTCCTAGGAAAGCTGCTGGGGCGTCTCATCCTTTTCCGGTTCTCCGAGGAACAGACAAGCTGTGCAGCTTTCCATGCTCTTTTTGCCCTGGCTGAGTTCATCTGTAAGTAAAAAAGGCAGAGCAGTGTTGGGCTTCATCTGCTCTATCTCCTGATAGATCTGCTTCCTGATCTCCTTTGCCCCTCCCAGCTGCTTCCCAGAGCTTCCCAGCTGCCACTTTGCTGCAGATGCTGAGTGCTCTGCTCAAGGCCAGGATCTGTTTGCTGCTGCTCTCCTTCCTCCCCTTCCTTTCAGGATCTTGCAGCCCACTGGTTTGTGGGCCCCACAGGCAAAGCCCCTCTTGACTTCCCTGTCCCAAAGCCACGTCTTCCCTGGTGGGGAAGAGCAGATCCCCCACCCTGGTTGGTCCCTCCAGTGCCTGTAGCAAGAAGCTGTTCCTGATGCCCTCCCGAAATCCTGGACTGCTCCTGTCCTGCCTCCTTGCCAGCAGATGCCAGGGAGGTTTGGTGAGCTTGCTGGCAAAGCTGCTCTGCCTTCCTGACTCTTGTGTGTTTGCCCTGGTGTTCAGTCGAATCCAGGCTAAAGGACAGAGCAGACCAAGTCCACCGGGAAGCCGTGACCACCTCCGCGCTGTGTTCTCTGAGCCCCAGGGACTGTGCCAAGGTAAGGAGCTGCGCCCTTGCTGGGACTCCTGTCCGTGGCACCAGCAGGGCACTGGTGTGAGCCAAAGGACCCCGCAGCAGTGGGGCTGGCGTGCACTCAGCTCCCTGGGGAGAGGGTTCCCGCCGTCCTTGAGCAGGGACAGCACAAGGGCTGCACTCCAGTGGCCCAGCAGCAGCTTCAGCCCCAGCAGGAGCTCCAGTACTCCTGGCCACCAGCAAGTCCCTGGTTCTCGGTGGGGCCAGCAGCCTGTGCCCATGAGCCCTCCTCCCCCAGCAGGAGGACCCTCTCTGCTCATCTTTTGCCATGCAGGGACTGCAGGCACTGCTGCCAGCTTTGCTGTGGGCACTGCTGTCAGCAGTGGTGGGCACGTCCGGCCAGGGCCCCTCGATCTGCTCAGCCAAGCAGCACCATCAGGGCTCTCAGCGTGACATCTCTTCCTTCCTTGCTACCATAGGCCTTTGGAAAATACCTGCAGTCCCACGAGAGGACAGACGTCATCCTTGTGGCCATCGAGGCCATGGGAGATGCCAACATCCTCGACCAGCAGGTGCCCAGCAGCCTGCTGGATGTGGCCTTGGAGGACCCGGACGTCTGGCTGACGGACGTAAGTGGCCTGTGGCTGCATTGTTGTGTCCTTCAGCCCTCTGGGGTCTTGTTCCTCCCTGCATCCCTCCCTCCCAAGCACAGGTGACTCAGGCCCCCCAAGCCACCTCAAGGCAGCAGAGAGGAATGGGAAGGGCAACTGAGCACATGGCTGCACTCCGGGGGCAGTGCCATCCTCACCTGTATCCCCTGCAGGCGCCCAAGATAGTCAGCAGCATCCTTGAGAGCCTGCCATACTGCAGCACACAGGCAGCGTGGGAGAGAGCGGAGTCACTGCTTCGCCTGATGACCAACCTGTACCCCACCACAGTGGTCATCCTCCTGTGCAAGGCGGCTCTTCAAGGAGACAGGTACTGGCCCTGACGGCCTTGAGGGTGGGCTTGTTCCCTGTGGGGAGAGGGACCCCAAAACTCTCTGGCTGCCAGAGCCAAGGAATGCTGCGGGACAGCCTGCAGAGTCAGGCCCTCCACCCCCCCACGCTTTCCAGCCCTGCTTCACAGCAGCCAAAGCTGGCCCAGCCAGCCCAGAGCCAGCACGGTGCTCCAGCCCCACGGGGAACACGCCCTCAGCCCCGTCCTGCCCACGCGGGCAGGGCCCCCGGGGACATGCAGCCAGGGCTCCAAGGGGCAGGTTCTGGGGGGCTGCTCCAGGCCACAGCCCTGTGGCTGAGGCAGCCCTGCTGACAGTGCTCTGCCTTCTCTGCCTTCCAGCACTGCGCCGGAGCTGTGGGAGCTGATGTCCTCCATGCCAGAGACGCTGGCCAAGATCTTGGAGGACTTTGCCAACCTGCTGCACAGACAGTGCTTCCGCTGCTCCACAGAAGGCCCCCGCACCCAGCCCATGGCTGTGAGTGACCACTAAAGGCCCTGGTCCCCTCCCACCAGCCCTGCAGGCTCTGCCGGCCCCTCACGGCTCTGTTTGCTCCTGCAGTCGTCCTCCAGGAAGGCTGAGTGGGAGGAGTTGGCTGACGAGCCCGACCTCGAGAGCCACCAGGGCTGTCCAAACGTGAGGACGGCCAGGCTGCTGCTGGAAGGGCTCGTTGGGCTGTCACAGAGAGTCGAGATGGTGAGCAGGGCGGTGTGAGGGGCAGCCCTGTCAGCAAACGGGGGCTGGGGCTGTGTGGAAAGCAGTGGCTTGGCCTGGCCTGGGACTCAGAACGTGGGGTGACTGCTCCAAATGCCCTCCCTGCCACGGTGGGGCCTAGGGTGGCTGCCTGGGGAGCTTTTCAGGCACGACCCTCTTCACCCAATGGACATTCTCTTCTCTCTACAGGCCAGAAACATTGAACTCTTCCTGCCGGGCATGATGAAGATCCTGCAAGTTGGCAGCGAAGATGCCAAGATGAAGATCCTGCTGGCCTTGCAAAACGTTCTGCGTCAGCTGAAGAAGAGCAAGGCCAGCTTCATCGCTGTGCAGCTTGTGGGGAGGCTCCTGCCCCTCTTTGACTCGGTAAGGCTGATGTGGAGTCTGAGCCCCTCAGATGGGCACTGGGCAATGACAGCTGCCCTGCAGCCCAGCCCTGCGAGCAGCACTTGGAGCCAGCTCCACTCCCCTGGGCTCTCCTGGGATGGCTTCTGGGCCATTCAGCCCAGTGCTGCTTCTTCTGGGATGTGAGGCCGCAGCCGCTGCCCTCCCCACAGCCATGATCACGGCCCTCTGCACTGTGGGCAGGGAGCTGCTGTTTGCAAAGCTCCCTTTTCCTGCTTCCTGCCAGGAGTGCAGCGAGCTGCGAGAGCTGTCCATCCGCATGCTCGCAGAGCTGCTGCAGTTGGTGGTCGGCAGGGATGAGAAGAGGATGAGGAAGGAGGTGTGGCGGGCACTGGTGCCTCTCCTCTTCCGCATGAACGACCAGGTCCCCAGCGTGGCCAAGGTACAGCGCTGAAGGCTGAGCCCTGACACACAGAGGGCTGAGCTGACACCCCCCAGGGCTCCTGGGCATCGGGGCAAGGGGCTGCTGGCAGCGGGCAG
This sequence comes from Pipra filicauda, assembly GCF_003945595.2. NCBI lineage: Eukaryota > Metazoa > Chordata > Aves > Passeriformes > Pipridae > Pipra > Pipra filicauda. Next base: position 67,920 of record NW_024105007.1, on the reverse strand, counting down.
CGCTCCCCCAGCACAGCCCGTGGGAAGGTCCGTGCGGAGCCAGTGCCAGCAGGGCCGGAGAAGCTGGCACGGCCCTGTGTAACACCTGCCCTGCCTGCTCCTGCAGGGCTCGGCAGCAGCCCGTGACCACCACGGCCTGAGCAGGGGCATCCCCACAGGCTGTGTCAGAGGCCAGGCCTTTGAGCATCCATGCCTGTCCCCCAGGGCTGTCCCTAAAAGGCTCCCAGACATTTGGGCTAGGGCATGTCCCAGCTTCCTAAAGGCAGGATCCCCCAGGAACAGAGCCATGATGTCTCCTTGCCCAGGCCCCCGGGCCATCTCTGAGCTCATGCTGTCCTGCAGGCCTCCAGGGAAGCCCTTCTTGCTGCTGCAGAGCTGCTGAAGTGGAAGACGCTCAAGCACCTGCTGCAGAGAGAGCGGCTGTGGGAGCTTGGAGCGTGCTTGGTAAGGACAAGCTGAGGGGCCCGGGCTGGGGGAGGGCTGCTCCCATCCCATGTCTGGGCTGGGGGCTCTGCAGCTGGGCAGAGCCTGGAGCTGCATCCCTGTTGCTGCCCTCAAGAACAGAGCCCCAGGGGCTCTTCTGCTGGCCCCTGTCCCTTCCCTGTAGCCAGCAGGAGGGGAGGCCTCTCCGTCCCAGGGGGTGCTGGCAGGAGGCACTGCTCCAGCCAACTGCCCCAACCCTGGAGAGATATGCCTTGTTCTCTCTGCAGCTGCAGAAGAGCAGGAGCAGGGCTGAAGACTTCATCCACCAGAGCCTGCCCTACCTGCAGGACCCTCAGGCCAACGTGCGCCTGGCGGCCGTCAGGTTCATCGGTGAGTGCCAGCCCCTGCGGTCCCTCTGGAGCAGCCTGGCCCCTGTGCCACTGCTGCCCCAGCAACGAGGGGTAGTCCTGGGGCTGCCCCAGCCCCGGCCACCCCGGGCAGGGCCTTGCCTCCCTCTGCCAGCCCTGCCCACACAGCACGGCTTGGTGGCCGCCTTGCTCAGTCCCACTGCCCTGAGCTTCTGGGGGCTCCTGGGCTCAGCCCTGCTGAGGGGGAGGAGGGGAGGACTGGGGGCCCTGCTGCTGGGAGCAGGCTGGGGAGCAGGGGCTAATGGAGCTCTGTGCCCAGGACTCATCACACGGCGCCTGAGGGAGCAGACCACAGACAGTCAGGCTGACATCCTGAGCGGTGAGTGGGGAGCGTGGTCTGTCGGGAATCCAGAGGCTCTCTGCAGACGGGGGTTTTTATCTGGGCTCTGTTTCTTTCCCTCACAGCACTTCAGCCCTTGGAGAATGACTGGGACATCTCTGTCAGCTCCCTGGCAGCTCGGACAACCTCCCTTCTGAGGAGTCCTTGCGTGCAGCAAAGACCAAGAGGCCTCCTGCGAGCACTGCGCTGCTGCTGGCCGTGAGCCCGGCAGAGGTGCAGCTTGCCTTGGCTAAAGGACTGGGGCTGAATAAAGCTGCAACAACGTGCCCAAAGCCCTGGTGTCCTTCAGTCCATGGCGCTGAGTGTGCCGAGCCGACCGTGTCCTTCCTGGGCTGTCCCGCAGGCAGCGGGACGCTCCCCCCTCAGCACCCCTGGCCCCAGGCTTGTGGGACAAGCTGAGCCCTGGCTGGGGCTTTCCCCGGGAGAAGCCGCCTTGGCTAAAGGACAAGCTGCTGCCCGAGCCTTCTCACCCCATTTCAGGGCCACTGCCAATGTCACCCTGCCCTCTGCCGGTGTGAAGCTATTCCCCCTTGTCCTGTCACTCCAGGCCCTCGTCCAAAATCCCTCTTCAGCTCCCTTGGAGCCTCTTTTAGGCACTGGAAGGGGCTGCAAGGTCACCCCAAAACCTTCTCTTCTCCAGCCTGGGCAGCCACAGTTATCCCTGTGTCCCCACACGGTGCCCCACTCTGTGACCCCTGTGTCCTCCCAGGCCCAGCACCCCAGGAGGTGGCACAGCAGCAAGCCCTGTGCTGCAGCCATGTGTTGGTTTGGACCTGGCTTCCCGCCAAGTCCCCGAGACCCAGGGAAAAAGCTTACTTCCCAGAGAGAAAAAAAAAACCAAATAGCAGAGCTAGAGCAAAAATATAGATGTACATATAGCACAGTTATATCCAGTAAGAATACTCATCATGGCTGGGCTTCGCAAACGAAGATTTGGGGAGGGCACTACCCAAGTTTGTTGTAAGAGCGTTGGTGGCTGAAAAGGCCAGTATGAGGTAGACATGTTCTGTTGCAAAAGGCACAGCAGAAAGACTCCTTAGGTGGTATATTCTGCAAGACACAGTTCTTTCTGCGTTGTCTTTTCTCCTCAAGAGTGATCCTGCTGCGTTCTCAAAGGAGACAACTGAGTTATAGATGGTGTGTCTCCAGACCTCCCGACTGGAGGTCAGAGTAGACCAGTTATGGTGATCAATATGGCCAAGGCTGAGATGTTGTTTCAGGGAGTCCTTGTATCTTCTCTTTGGGGCTCCTCTCTTGCGGCAGCTGGTGGCAAGTTCACCATAAAGCAGGATCTTAGGGAGGTGGTGGTTGGTCCTTCATCCTGGAGACGTGCCCTGCCCAGCACAGCTGTGTTCTCAGCAACATGGCCTCAATACTTGTGACTGCTGCTTGTTCAAGAACAGATGTATTGGTCACATAATCTGACCAGTGGATGTTTAGGATTGTGCAGAGGCAGCGTTGATGGAAGCGTTCTAGGAGATGCAGGTGGTGGCAGTAGATGACCCATGATTCAGATCCGTATAAGAGAGTAGACAGCACTATGGCTCTGTAAACACTGATCTCTGTACTTTTCTTCAGGTATTTGTTTCGCCAAACTCTTTTATGAAGCTTTCCAAAAGCACTATATGCCTTTGCTAACCTGTTGTCTATCTCCCCATCAATCTTACCATCTGAGGAGATGAGGCTACCTAGGTATGCTGGGTTGTATCTGCTCCCAAATCACACCCAGGGACAGTTTCACAAAGGTGCAGAAGGAGGGTTTGAGGTACAATTGAAGAGCTGAGTTCAAGGACTGTGGATGCATTTTTGTGGTGCTGGTTGAGCAGCCTGGGTCCATCAGAGTAATGTCAGACAAAATAACTTTGCTCCTGCAGGATTCTGTGTGTGGAATGTGTGAAACGTGGTGGTTCTTCTGGCAGGATAAGAAGTTTTGCCTTCATTGCTGTATCTAAAACGGGGTCTGGGGCTTGTGTAAACTTCAGTGAAATCCAAAGTGAATCCATCAGGCTCCATGAAACCATCCCACCTTCACCCTGCTGGAGTCTGTCCGGGTGCTCTGGTGCTGTGGCACGGTGTCATCCAGGGAGAATTTGAGCAATAAGAGACTGGGCTACAAGGCAGGTTTACAAAGAGTTTTACAAAACTGCCCCCCCTCAACAAAACCTCAGAAAATAAGTTTGTCATCTGTTACCAGAAGAATCACTGAAAGCACCCTTTGTGCCACTCTGTGAACACCAAAATAATGGAATGGCATGGACTTGCACCGTAAGTAAATCAGAGATTGTTTGTAGGAATCCCCAAATTAGAAGAAAATCCAGATCCCTCATCTGTGGTAAAATGTCCTGTGAGCAGGACTGAAATGTGCTGCACACACACGTGTTAGAGCACATCATGGAAATAGGGGAGATTGGAAAACCGTTTTCACATTTAATGACATTTCAGTTTTAACAGTTCATTTAAAACCCAAATAAAAATTTGTAAATCCGAGGAGTTTCCCTTAAAAAATTAATTAAAACATTGATTTTCTGGTTTTTTTTTGTAATTCTGTCTTATCTAGGTTTTGTAGAGGGCTCAGATGTGAATATTCAATCTGTTGCCTGTGACAATGCCTGACTTCACTTACAATATTTTTAAGAGTTATACACTGTTTAATCTCATTCTCATACCTGTGATCTTAGACTTGTGTGATTCTGCTGCTGTTTGTAACAGAGAATTTCCTTTGATTCACTGTGAGAGCTCTCCGTGGAATGATGAACAGTAGTAATAATATTAATCATTTATAGAGTGCTTTCTATGTTCAAAATACAGAATAATCTTTAAATGAGCTCAGCTTTGCTCTCAGATATGTGAGTTAACTCTTCATTGATTTGAAAAAAATTGTTACCTGACATACAATTTTATTTTATTTTCTAGTCTTACCGGGTATTTTGGAAAGGGTTTCTTTATTTTTGTGGGGCAGAATATTGTCTTATCTTAAGTTTGAGATCTTAAAAGGTTTGCAAAGGACATGGAGGTTGCTGTGGTGTCCTCTGATGATTTCAGCTGATCAACTGAATGCTTCCAATCCTTTTACCTGTGAGGGGACTGCAGGCCATGCTGGAAAGCAGGTGTTACTGCAGGGGACTTTTTCTGCTGTGTGCAATGGAGTTAGCTTATAAACTCCTAAGGGGAGCATTTTTCTGGTGAATTCAGAAATTGTTACCAGTGTATCACAGGCACAAGAATTAACAGCAACGTTTGGAATTTGCAGTTATCCCACAACTTTTCTAGAAGATCAGTAATTTCTGAGAGCTGGCTCCTGTTTGCAGTGCAGAGCAGTCAGCTCTGCAACTGCATGGTTGCTCCATGTGTTGGTTGGTTTATTTTCCAAGTTTTATAAGTACCATAAACTGTTGCCAAAAGCAGGAGAAATGATGAATAATATTTTTTCTCCCCAATAGCCAGAATTTTGTGTGAGTGAGTGTTATTGGTATAAATAGCAAGTCTTCTTTTGAGTAGGAATAAGACTTAGTTCCTAAAGGCAGTGAATTGTAGCAGACACAAGGTCTAACATTTGTTCTTCTCCCCCCTTTCTTGTTTTTTCCTAACAGATAACACTCATTATTCTGTGGTAAATGACACTCAGATGTTCTGCAGCAGCAGGAAATTCAATGTGTGGGCACCATTAAAGGCCTGATTCCATTTTCTAACTCCACAGTGCAAGTGAATGGATCCAACAGCCAGGGCAGCTTGATAAGTGATGCTGTAACAATTGTCAGGCCTCCAGGAGGTGAGTATGAAAAAGTGCTTTTTCTGTGCATGTAACAATTCCACAAACACTCTGTTGAACAAAATATTATTTATTATCTCAGCTGAGGACTGGAAGTTCAGAAGAATATGTTTGGATTAGTAGTTCTTCCTAACAAAATTGTTCTTTTTGGCTTCTAATTTGTCACATGGTTAACTTTAAGAACTAGAGAATGAAAACAGTTGTGTAGGTATCATATTGTGAAGGTGAGAGGTGTATTATATACTTAATTATTTTTCTGTGAATGGTGGTGTATTCTATCAGGGACAGGTAATCTTGTCCAAGAATATAGAGACACTCACCTGCATTTTGTAACCTGTTTTAGAATAGAAGTTGGAAGTGCTGACAAGGAGCACTCACTGGATAGACTTAGAGAATTTGTTTAATAATAGTAACATAAACCACTGGCAATACACTGAGCCAGAATCCACCAAGTTCTTTAGTTGTAAGACAGTCAGTTCCAATGTGCTGATTTACAGTGACTGAGGCTCTAAACCCCTCTGGCTGTTCTCTTCATAACAATTGGAAATGAGAGAATTGAGCAAATACACCCTGAACACTGTGAGTGTTTTGTTCTGTAGTTTTGTTTTGGTTGGTTGTTGGGTTGGTTTTTTTTTTTGTCAAGGAAGCTTTTCCATTTCTAGCTGGTGTAGGTGTCTCCCTTTTGCATTCCCTTTTCATGCCCATCCTGGAGAATCAGCTTTGGTTGAATAAATGCCAATGGAAACAATTAATTTAAGGCAGTTTTGAATTCTAATGTGAGAGCCCAACAACTCTTGATCCTGAGAGATGTGTAGGTGTAGCTGTTGAGTAAGAATAGTGTAGAGTGACTTACATGCCATTTTAAGGAAAAGGAAAACAAAAACAAAGAAAAGAGAAATCCCACAGAACTCAAAGATACAGTTAAACTGAAACAGTTTGCTTGCAAACAGATGGATTAGGTTTGGGTCCAAACCAGCAGAAAGACTTTAGGAAAGTGAATAAATCCAATACAGAGTTTGTGTGACAGATGACTGAGAAATAAGGAAAAGGTCAATTTCCAGCACATTTTAGACTTTTCCAATTTTATTGTCAAGTTGCACCTAATATTAACAAATATACTTTGTTATATAATAGTAAAACTGCATCTGAGTTTCACTGCTCATTTAAGACTGAGCAGTAAGACAATGTTATTTCTAATTGCAGTGCCACATTTTAATTTTGCACAGCAAAATTTGGTAGTGAAAATGTTACCAAATGACAAAGTAAAGGATCTTTAAAGATAAGCAAGGCTGTGCACAGGTTTATGACAGCCATTCAAATAGACTTTCTTTCATGATTAGATTGTTGTTGATTACGATTAGAAAACTTAGAGCTTTGAAATTATCTTTTTTATCACCTTGTGGTAGTTTAAAAGCAATACCTCATTGGTTAAATAGGTTTTAGTTCGTGCTTCCCTTTAGCTAATGCTCTGAAAACGTGTTATCCTAATTTGCACATAAAATCCTGCTGAAAAGCACGTGGCATTCCCTAGGGATATGTGTGTTTAAGTAGAATTAAATTAGCAGTGAGAGTTATTAAAGAAATCTTCCATACTAGGACAATGTCTGTTTGCTTTACTGTGGTGTTTATTACAATGACTCTTTAAATGCTCTACAATTCCATTGCATGGTAAATGATGAGTGTAATGGTGATTTTACACTGGGCTGTGTTCAGTGCCTTCACACTTTGTAAATCATTCAATGAAATCTGGGTGCCACTAAAATAAGAAGAAATTTTATGTTTTACTTCAGCGGCCAAGATTTCACTGAGACAGAAGTTTTGTTTGATCAAAGAGTGAGAGAGATCTCATTAGATACAAAATCACAGCCTTTTAATGAGTGTGAACATGGAGCATTCTCTTTTCAAGGACAAGAAAAAAAATGCTGTTTCAGAAATTTCCATTGTGGGGAGTACTTGATGGAACTGGATGGAACATTGTACAAAAGGGAGAGTGACAGAGGACAAAGGAGTGTTCCATTGTGAAGTTACTGCTGATCACTGTTTTACAATTATGAGACAATTTTTTTTCCAACATGCATTTCTTTATTTACACTGTATATATTTATTTACAGTTAAAAATTTCTCTGTGGGATTTTTCTCTGTAGTTTCGAAAATGAATTTTAAAAATCTGAAATTTTATATCTGAATTCTTGAAACCCTTTGCATAATTAAAATATTTTTCCTTCATATAGCTTGTTTCCAACCAAACAGTAGCTTGGATACCATGTGAAAGGGGATATCCTTGTGCTGTAAGGTGTGGAAAATGTAAATCCCTGCAAAATTCTGAGACAATGAGACACAAAGGCCACTGAGAGTGAAGAGAGAAAAGGAGAGAGAAAGGGAAGATACAGCAGTTTATTCTTTTCCATAGTAATGATACTTGCCAAACATACCTTAATGTCTGAGATTTCTGATGTTGTTTGTTGGCTTTTTTGCTATCATCAGGTAATATAACCTTTATGCAAAATAAGCCAAGATCACAATTTTTTTTCAAACTAAGGATAACCTCCTAATTTTCAACTTGGGTTAAAGAAACCTTTTCCCAGAGTTCTCTGCTGTCTTGCCATATAATTGAAGTGAGGGAAAGAAAAAGTGCCCAAATAAGTCAGTCAAGCAAAAGTCAAGGAAATCAAGATTTGGCCTTCTACCTGCATTTTATAGAAAACCTGTCACAACTGTCTCCCAAATAACTTTGATAGAAGAAAGAAGAAAAGTGGACTTCAGTTCAGTTTGTGTTCCTCTCAGGAGATGTCTTTGCTGACACCGTCCCTGCTCTTCTGCACTCACAGGGAGCGCTGGGACTTTGTGTTTCATGGTGATTTGCTCCCTTCTAGCCCAGTCTGCAGCCACTTGGGATTTCTGTCTAATCAGAAGTTCTGCTCAGCTTTACTGAACGAGTGAGAAGCAGAACTGGCACACAAACTCTCCGTAGTCTGTAGTGTATTAATGAGTAAAATTCTCCCAGTTTTAGGCAGGGAGTTTTGCTATTTATCACAGCAAATAAAGCAAGAGGAATTAGTAAGAATGGGGCAATGCTTGTAATTCTTCTGCATATATCTGAAATATTTCTTTGTGTGACCTCCCTTTCATCACTTCATATTTGTGTCTCAGTTATTTGCCTTTTCTGTGACTGTTTCAGAAGGAGACCTTTTCTGTTCTTGTCTTCACAGCTCATAACTTTTATTCCTAGGATCAACTGTCTTCTCACATTTTTAAAAAAGCAGATTTTTGTGATGTGGTAAGTATTACTGAGCACAGTATGAGTGGAGTCTTACCAGAGATTTCATTACTATTTCCTTACGTTCACATCCTACATGTGTGGCACTGTGTTGGCTTTTAAATTTATTCCTAAAGTTGTCTAGACTTTAGAGAATAAAAAAAAGAAAAAACAGGAAAAAATGAGAAAAAAACCCAAAAAGAAAGAACAAAGAAAAAAGACAAAAAAAAAGAAAAAAAAGAGAAAGAAGAGAAAGAAAAAAGGGGAATAAAAAAAGGAGAAAAAAAAATAAAGAAACGAAAGAAAGAAAAATGAGATAATAAAAGAAACCAGAAAAACTAAACCCCAAAAGTCCTATCCTTTCTCGCCGCAAGGACTACAACTCCCACAATGCACCGCGCGGGGCGGAAGCCCAAAGAGGGCGGGCAGGAGCCGAGGCCGCGCGCTGATTGGCTGCGGGGCGAGTTTCTAAGGACGATGCGCGCGCAGAGCGGGCGCCATTTTGTCCGCGTGGAAACGAGCGGGGAAGAGGCGGCGTCCGCTGCGCTGAGCTGTGAGTGCTGGGGGGGCGGCGAGAGCGGGGTCTGGGGATCCCCTCGGGGGTGCGGGGAGCGCGGCTGTGGGGGGAAAGGCTGGAGGGCTCGGGAGGGTTTAGCGCGGGGGTTCGGGGGTTCCCGGGGTCTTTGTGAGGGGTCCCTGAGGGGGTTCGGTGTCCTGAGGGGACTCAGGGGGGAGTTTGAAGGTCCCTGATAGAGATTGGGGGTCTCTGATGGGGGTTTGTTTTCTGAGGAGATCTGGGGGGTCCCAGGTGGGCTTTAGAGGTCTCTGAGGAGGTTTGGGGGTCCTGGGGGTCTTTGCGGGGACCTTTTAGGCAGTTTTGGGGGTTCTAGGGGGTTTAAGGGGTCGCAGACGGTTTTGAGGGTGTTTGAGAGAGACTGGGGGGGGCCTTGAATGGGCTTGGGGGTGTCCCAGGTGTGTTTTGCGGGTCAGTGAGAGGGTTTAGGGGGTGCTGGGGAGGGATGAGGTCTCTGATGGCACTTGAGGGGTCCTTGAGGAGGTTTTGATGGGTCGATGGGGGCATTTCAGAGGTTTTGAGGGGATTTTGGGGGGTCCCCTAAAGCCCAGCAGTGGGCTCAGGGGGTCCCCCAGCCCCCAGGGGAGGGGTCCTAGGGATGCCCCCCAAAATCTGGGGGGGGAGATGTACCACATCTGGGTAAGGGGATCCCAGTGCCCCCAGTATATCCCAGTGACCTCCCAGTGACCCCCACTATGGCCCAGTAACCCCCTCAGTGACCAGCCAGTGTGTCCCAGTGACTTCCCACTGCCCCCCAGTATGGCCCACTGATCCTGCAGTGAGCACCCAGTAACCTGCCAGTGTTCCCCCGTGTGTCCTGGTAATCCCCCAGTAACTCCCCAGTTCTCCTCTCCAGTGTGCCCCAGTTCACCTCTGGTCCCTCCCAGAGCCTTCCCAGTGTCCCTCAGTAACCCCCCAGTCCCTCCCAGTGCCCCCTGGTTCCCCCCAGTGTGTCCCAGTATCCCCCAGTAATCACCCAGTGCCCCCCAAAGCCCCCCGACTGTCCCCAACATGTCCCCAGATGCCCTTGGCCTTTCTGTGAGCATTGCAGGGAGGGGGGATGATTTTGGTGTCAGAGGGAGCAAGGGGGGCTCCTGGGGTGAGATGGAAGGTTGGGGACATCAGGGTTGAGGTTTGGGGAGAGTGGGGTGGGGTATGGGGACAGTGGAATTGGGGGAATTATGGCCATGGAGAGCCCCTTGGAGAGGGACATTGGAGGGGACATTGGAGACACCAGGGGGGTCTCAGGGTGTTAAGGGGGGAATTAGAAACACCAAGAAAGTCTTGGAAACCCCAAGGGGGTCTCAGGACTCACCTGCTCCTGGTGCTGCCCCTCCTCTTTCCCCCTAGACATCATTAACCCCTCCCAAATGTCTTCCAACCCCCATTTTCCTTTAAATCTCCTCCCCCTACAGATCCCTTTGACCTCCCAAACCCCCTTTTAACCCCCCAAAATGCACCCAAAACACCCCAACCTCCCCCCCAAATCTCCCCCAGCCCCCCCTCAAATCCCTTCCAACCTCCCCCCCAAAGAGGGATCACTTGGCACCCTGGGACAGGAACACAGTGGGCTGTACTGGGGGCACTGGGCTGTACTGGGAGGGCACTGGGGGGGGCTCAGGTGTCCCACAACATCGTGCCCCAGCTCCAGGAGAGATCTGGGGAGCAGTGAGGAGGTACTGGTCTGTCCTGGTCTGTACTGGTCTGTAATGGTCTGTCCTGGTTTGTACTCCCAATCCCCAAAGCCCCTCCCCAGCTACCCCGGGACCCTCCTGCACCCCAAAGCCCCCCAGGCCCCCCCAGGCCCCTGACTTGGTCCTGCTGCCCCTTGAGCATCTGCAGCTCATGCAGAACCAGGCATTTCATCAGCAAATGTGCAGGTGACCCCAAGCTGGGGGTGTGTTGATGTGCTGGAAGGCAGGAGGGCTCTGCAGAGGGACCTGTGTGAGGAAGAGTGTGTCAGCAGGAGCAGGGAAGTGATTGTTGGGCTGGAGTGAGCGCTGGTGAGGCCACCCCTGGAGTGCTGTGTCCAGCTCTGGGCCCTGAGTTGAGGAAGGCCCTGGAGGGGCTGGAGCAGGTGCAGAGAAGAGCAGCGAGGCTGGGGAAGGGAGTGGAGCACAAGTGGTGTGAGGAGAGGCTGAGGGAGCTGGGGGTGTTGAGGCTGGAGAAGAGGAGGCTCAGGGGAGACCTCCTGACTGTCTGCAAGTCCCTGCCAGGAGGTTGGAGCCAGGTGGGGGTGGGGCTGTTGTGCCAGGAAGCAGCAGTAGGACAAGAGGGCTGGGTCTTGAGCTGTGCCAGGGGAGGCTTAGGTTGGATATTGGGAAGGAATTTTTTGCTGAGAGAGTCATCAGGCCTTGGAATGGGCTGGGCAGGGAGGGGGTGGAGTCAGCGTCCCTGGAGGTGTTGAAGGTGAGAGTGGATGTGGCCTCAGTGCCATGGTCTGGGAAGCACGGCGGGGTTGGATCCAGGGTTGGACTTGATGATCTCGGAGGTCTTTTCCAACCCAGCTGATTCTGTGATTCCCATTCCTATGGCAGCACATGCTTGAGGCTCTATCCCCAGGGTGATAGAGATGTCTGTCCATATCTATCTCCAAGGTTAGTGTGTAAATGTGTGGTGTTAGAAAAGCGTAATCCCCTTAGGTCCCTGCATACCTGCTCTCCAGAGCTTGACTCACTGCAGACTTTGCAGGGAAATCTGTGCTGGCAGCTGCATCCTGAGCCCCAGGGCAGTTTGTATCCCCGAGTGCTGATCCATTCTGGGGACCCAAGGGATCCTCTGCCACTCCATCCATGCAGCAGGAGTCACCCTCCTGCCCTTGACTCCCTGCAGAGGAACAAGTGCCCTCTCTCTGTTTGGGAGAAGCCAGATGCTGCCCCTGGGCCATCAGAAGTGGTGCTGAAGCCTCTTTCAGCCCAGCCCTGGGTGCAGTTTTCTCATCCCCTCAGCGAGTGCCCGCTCCCCCAGCCGGCACTGACCAACCAGGGCGTTTGGCACACGTGGTTTGGTGGTTTGGAGAAACAGCCCTGGACTGGCAGGGGGCCAGAGAACCTGGAGGAACAGCCCTGGAGAGATTTAAGTGACACTACATTAATACAGCTTTTGATTAATATATTGCAACTCAATCAAGTGCTCATGAAGTGACCTCACTCCCCTCATCCTCCCAATTAAACACCTTTTTTTGGTTTGAATCTTCATATTTTGTGTATTTTTTCGCTTAAATTTAACTTTTTGTAGTTTGTGAGGAGGTTCATCTCGCTATTTCTAAGAGGTTTTTTACCTGAATCATGTTGGTTTGGGATTTCTGGGCTGAATCTTGGTGTTTGGAGGTTTTTTTGGTCACAGGATGCCTGGTGAGTTCTAGAGATGGACTTGGGCAGGAGGAACCCCCAAGCCAACGCGCTCAGCCCTTGTTTTCCCCCCCATCAGGATTTGTCCTTCCCAAAGCTTGGGCGGATGGAGGAGGAGGCTGCGAGGAAGAGGAAGATGCCTTGGTCCCCCCAGGCAGGTGAGGAGGAAGTCAGTGTCCCTTTGGGCGGGTGTTGTGCTGGCTCTGTCAGCCGAGCATGGCCCCGGCTGCAGGACAACCCCGCTGGCGCCGCCGTCCTGCCGGGGCCGGAGTTGGGGGGATGTCCTTGGCCTTCCCTGTGGGCCGGAGGCAAATCCCCTGCCTGTCCTTCTTGCTTCCTGCCCCAGGCCCCGAGGTGAGGACGGAGAGCCCGGAGGACAAATCCCCCCGTGAGACCCTGGTGGGAGAGGCCGTTTTGAAGGGCTCCCCGGCGCAGGAAGGCAGCGGGGAGGAAAAGGGCCGGAGATCCCCCCGCAGGAGGGGCTCCAAAGCCATCCCAGGGTGCTCTGAGGAGGAAAGAGCCAGCCTGTGCCGGGAAGGCGGCCGGAGCTTGAGGAGGGGCTCTGACCTGGTGGTCCCTGAGCAGCCTCCCAGCAGAGAGAAGCCCCTCAGGTGCTTGGAATGTGGGAAGAGCTTCAAGAACAGCTCCCACCTGATCCGACACCAGCAGATCCACACTGGGGCACGTCCCTACATGTGTGGGGAATGTGGGAAGAGCTTCAACCAGAGCTCCCACCTGTTCAAACACCAGCGTGTCCACACTGGGGAATGGCCCTACATGTGTAATGATTGTGGAAAGAGCTTCAAGAATAGCTCCAACCTGATCCGACACCAGCTCATCCACACTGGGGAACGTCCCTACACGTGTGGGGAATGTGAGAAGAGCTTCAGGGACAGCTCCAGCCTCAGCACCCACCAACTCATCCACACTGGGGAACGGCCCTACAAGTGCTTGGAATGTGGGAAGAGGTTTCAGACCATCTCACATCTCTGCAGGCATGAGCGGACGCACACGGATGAGAGGCCCTTCCGCTGCACTGACTGTGGGAAGGGCTTCAAGCACAACTACCACCTCGTCACCCACCGTCGCATCCACACTGGAGAGAGGCCCTACAAGTGTGGGGAGTGTGGGAAGAGCTTCCCCCACAGCTCTACCTTGACCAAACACCAACGGACCCACCAGTAAGAGAAGCCCTACCAGTGCCCCGACTGCAGGAGGAGCTTCGGCCGCTGCTTCCACCCCGAATGAACCCCCTGATGGTGAGGCAACCCCTGGAGTCCAGTGACTGTCAGTCCAACCCTTTTGACCACAAAGGACCAGTCCCCTTTCCCAGGGGCAACTTCTTCCAAGAGAACCCTTCCTGTGTGGGGGGTGTGTGTGGAGATTCCTGCCTTGGCTGGGGACCCTCCAAGGTCACTGCTGGAGGTTGAGAGCAGATATCTCCCCACGAGCGTTGGTCTGGGGGAGTTCCATCCATCTCTAATTGAGAATTATTGCTTTTTTGCCAACTTGAGTAGAATTGCTTCAACAATTGCTTTAGTGTAGAGCACTGTCCTATCTTATCCTGTACTCCTGGTAGTTTTAGTGTTTCTGTTGTGCAGTAATTAATTGTGATGAAGATCTTTTGTCTGATCATTTGTAACCCTAAATAATTCACTTCTCTCAATAGATCTGATTTGCCATTATTAAAACCTGGGGGACTAAAGTGGTTCAGTCACACCCTCTGTAATTCCTCTAAACTGAAAATGTTGGCATGATCCAAGGCTGAGATTGGATCCTGCAGCCCCCAGCACCCCACAGGATGTTGGGAGCTCAGGGGGGCCACCCCTTTTTCCAAGCCCCCCTGTGCCCAAAGACCCCCATGGGACAGTCAGACCGGCCAGACCGCACTCCCTTTTCCACCCTTCTCCCTGTTCCTGCCACTTTCCCATTGTCCCCTCAATCCCCAGTTTCCCCCCCTGAACACTTTAGGGGTCCCAACCCCCACTTTTTGCCCCCTCTCCTGTGATTGCTGAAGGAGAAAATGAGGCTGCACACACAGAGTTCCATTTCAGGACTTGTCCGCCCATCTTTCCGGTGTCCCCCTTTCATTGGGGTTCCTTTGGAAACAGCGACTGGGCTTTGTCTTTTAGTCCACTGGAATTCCCAGCATGGCCCCAAAGCAGTGCCCTGATCCCACACATTCCCCTCCCCTCATGTGCTGGCTGTGTTCAGCCACCAGAGAAAAACACAGGCTGCCATGCAGAGCGTTCCAAGTGGTTTCCACTTTGGCAAACAGCCCTCTCTGGATGGAAAACACCAGTCAAGGCCAAAACACTCCTTTTGGATCCTGATTAACTGAATGCAGCTGCTGCTGCCTTAACTTGTTCCCACAGAAATTCTCAGGGTTCCTTTGCTTCCAGGAGGCCCCACATGTCCCAATGGCCCCTTGATTCCATGAGCTTCCACAGTCTCCAAAGGTTCCTTTAGTTCCATGAGGCCCTGCAGTCCCCAAATGCCCTTTGGATTCTCGGAGATTTCCCATTGTCCCAGGGTCCCTTGTGCTTCAGAAGGAGCTGCAGTGGGACAGTGGCCCCTTGGTTCCGTGAGCTCTGCAGTGTTCCAGGAATCCTTGGGTTCCAGGAGAGCCTGCAGTTTCACAAGGAGCACTGGAATGCAGGAGGTTCTGCAGGGTCCCAATGGCCCCTGGATTCTGGGAGGTTCAGAAATATCTCAGGGCTGAGATAAATGGGATTGTTCATGCTGGAGAAGAGAAGGCTTTGTGATGACCTGATTGTGGCCTTCCAGTGCCTGATGGGAGCCAACCAGAAAGATGGAGAGAGTTTGGACAAGGGCCTGGAGTGACAGGACAAGGGGCAGTGGCTTCGCACAGATAGAGGGAAGGGTTGGAGGAGATAGTAGGAAGGAATTCTTTTCTATGAGGGTGCTGAGATGCTCTTAAAGGCCCCTCCCAAGCCAAAGCATTCCATGATTGTGGGACTGGTAGGTGAGGTGGTGGTTGGAGCCGTCTGGGGCACAGGGACCCAAAATGAGGGAGTTTTCCATTGTGGGGGAAGGAAGGAGGGGGCAGCAGAACTGACCCCTTGGACACCTGGCAGGCAGGCTTTGGCTGGAAGCTGGTGATGGGGAGCTGAGTGAAGCCCCCACAATGCAGGAGGAAATGGTCAGTGACCTGCTCTGCCAGTGAGACCCCCCCCAAGTGCCTGGGCCCACATGGGATGCAGCCAAGAGTCCTGAGGGAGCTGGAGAAAGAGCTGGCCAAGCCACTCTCACTCATTCCCCAGCAGTGCTGCACAAGTCCCAGCTGACTGGCAACAAGCAAATGGGATGTCCATGCACAGGAAGGGCCCAAAGGAGGATCTGGGGAACTCCTGGCCTGTCCCATTGACCTCAGGACCAGGGAAGTCCATGCAGCAGATCCTCCTCAGTGCCATCCCATGGCAGGGGCAGGACAACCAGGGGATCAGGCCCAGCCAGCGTGGGGTTGGGAAAGGCAGGTCCTACCTGACCAACCTCATCTCCTTCTCTGACAAAGGACCTGCTCAGCAGCTGAGGGAAAGGCTGGGATGTGTCTCTGTGGAATTCCAGAAAGCCTTTGGCACCATCTCCCTCATCATCTCCTGCACAAACTGGCTGCTCATGGCTTGCCCGGGGAACTGTTTGCTGGGTGACAAAGTGTCTGATGGCCCAGGGAGTGGTGGGGAATGGAAGGAAATCCAGGTGGGGCTGGTCACTAGTGGGGTTCCCAAGGGCTCAGGGTTGGGGCTGCTCCTGTTTAACATCATTCTGGATGATCTGGGCCAGGGGATCGAGTGCCCCCTCAGGAAAGTCGTGGACAACACCAGTTGGGTGTGAGTGTGGATGTGCTGGAGGGCAGGAAGGCTCTGCAGAGGGATCTGGACAGGCTGGATCAATAAGGCCAAGTGTCAGGGCCTGCCCTTGGGTCCCAACAACCCCCTGGAACACCCCAGGCTGGGGACAGAGGGGCTGGAGAGCTGCTCAGCAGGAAGGGACTTGGGGGTGCTGCTTGACAGGGGCTGGATATGAGGCAGAGTGTGCCCAGGGGGGCAAGAAGGCCAAGGGCATGGTGGCCTTTGTGGAGAAGAGTGTGGCCAGCAGGAGCAGAGAACTGATTGCCCCTCTGTGCTGGGCACTGGGGAGGCCCCACCTGGAGTGCTGTGTCCAGTTGTGGCCCCTCAGTGCCAAAAGGCCCTTGAGGGGCTGGAGCGTGTCCAGAGAAGGGAACGGAGCTGGGGAAGGCTCTGGAAAACATGTCTGCTGAGGGACGGCTGAGGGAACTGGGCTTGTTGAGTCTGGAGAAGGGGAGGCTCAGGGGGGACCTCATTGCTCTCTGCAATGACCTGAAAGGAGGTTTTAGTGGGTGTGGGGGTCAGTCTCTTCTGCAAAGCCTTTAGTGACAGGAAGAGAGGAAATTACCTTAAATTGCATCAGGTGAGGATCAGATTAGATATTAAAAAACCCCTTTTTCCACTGAGAGTGTTCAGGCATTGGAACAAGTAGCCCAGGGAGGTGGTGCTGTCTCTGGAATTGTTCAGGTGTGTGGTGGGTTGACCTTGGCTGGACACCAGGTGCCCTCCCAGCCGCTCTATCACTCCCCTTCCCAACAGGACATGGAAGAGCGTAAGGTGGGAAAAACAAAATAGTGGGTTGGGATAAGGCAGTTTATTTAAAGCAAAAAGCAGAACAAAGCTTTTGCACACAGAAGCCGAAGACAGCAGGGTTTGTTCTCTGCTTCCCATGAGCAGCCATGGTCGGCCACTCCCGAGGAGCAGGGCTTGGGTCCGCGGGACGGTTCCTCAGCAGGCAGCCATCAGACAATGAATGCCCCCCTCCTGCTCCCTGCCTCAGCTTTTAGAGCTGAGCTGACCTCCCATGGGCTGCAATGTCCCTTGGGTCAGTTGGGCTCAGCTGGCCTACTTGGGTCCCCTGCCAGGCTCTTGCCCTCAGCTAAGGAAGGAATGTCCCAGTGTTGGTGCTGTGCTCAGCAGTGGCCAAAACACTGGGGTGTTCTCAACCCCCTTCCAGCTGCCAATGCCAAGCCCAGCCCTGGGAGGGCTGCTGTGGGGAACTGAACTGCAGCTCAGCCAGACCCAACCCAAATATCTATGGCACATATTCTATAGAATCCATCCTTAGGTGTTGTGTGATAGATCTATAAGATATTACACATAATAAGCAATAATAAGGCAAGTGTCCTCCTTAGGGAAAAACCCCCTCCCTACCTACTGCCTGGGTTTGTTCCCTGGGGGTCTCTGCAGCAGCAAGCACAGCCCCACACTGACTGCTCTGGGCTGTGCAGGCATTTGTGGTTCTGCCTGTCTCACACACCCCCCCAACCTTGGGATGGATTTGGATGTGACTGGATGTGATGTCACAGGGGAGATGTGATGTCATAAGGGAGATGTGATGACATATTATGGTTGTGACGTTGGTAGATATGATGTCACAGAAAAGATGTGATGTCACATCAGGGGACATCAGGGGAGGATGCAATGTCATTTGGGAAATGTGATGTCACAGGAAGAATGTGATAACATATGATGGGTGTCAAATAATAGGAGAGCTGTGATGTCACAGGGGAACATGTCACGTCACAGGGATGACAGGATATCACAAGAGAGATGTGGTATCATATGAAGGATGTGACATCATAGGGGAGATGTGATGTCATAGAAAGGCTATGATGTCATAGGGGAACTGTGATGTCACGGGGAAGATGTGATGTCACAGGCATGATATGATATCACAGTAGAGGTTTGATGTCACAGGGGAGGTGTGATGTCATAGGGGAGATGTGATGTCATATTATAGTTGTGATGTCACAAGGATGGATGTGATGTCCAGAGGAGGTGTGATGTCACAGGGAGGACATGATGTCACAGGGAGGACATGATGTCACAGGAAGGATGTGATGTCATGGGGATGACGTGCATTCACAGGGATTCTATGATATCACAGAAAAGATGTGATGTCATATGATGGACGTGATGTCATATGGGAGATTTGATGTCAAAGAAAAATGTGATGTCATAGGGGAGCTGTGATGTCACAGGGGCAATGTGATGTCATGGGGAGGATGGGCTGTCACAGGGCAGGTGTGATGTCAGAGGGATGATATCACTGGAGAGATGTGATGTCATATGATGGATGTGACATCATAAAGGAGCCTTGATGTCACAACAAGGATATGATGTCACAGGGGAGGTGTGATGTCACAGGGAGGATTTGATGTCACAGGCGAGCACGGGATGTCACAGGGATGATATGATATCACAGAAGAGATGTGACATCACAGGAAGGGTATGATGTCACTGGGCAACTGTGATATCATGGGGAGGTGTGATGTCATAGGGGACATGTGATGTCACAGGGGAGGATGTGATGTCACAGGGATTATTTGATATCACAGGAGAGGTGTGATGTCATATGATGGATGTGATGTCATATGGGAAATGTGATGTCACAGGGTGGATGTGTTATCATAGGGAGCTGTGAGGTCACAGGGACGATGTGAGGTCACAGGGGAGCATGTGACATCACAGTGATATGATATCACAGGATATATGTGATGTCATATGATGGATGTGATATCATAGGACAGATGTGATGTCACAGGGAGGTGTGTTGTCACAGGAACATGTGATGTCAGAGGGGAGGACGTGATGTCACAGGGATAATATGTTATCACATGAGAGATGTGATGTCATATGATGCATGTGACATCACAGGGGAGCTGTGATATCACATGAAAAATGTGATGTCACAGGACCGATATGATGTCATAGGGGAGATGTGGATGTCACAGGACGGATGTGATGTCACAGGGAGGATGTTATGTCACAGGGGAGCTGTGATGTCACAAGGGAGGACATGACATCACAGGGATGATCTGATATCACAAGGGAGATGTGATGTCTTATGATGGATGTGACGCCATAGGGAAGATGTGATGTCTCAGGAAGGACGTGATGTCACAGGGCAGGTGTGATATCATGGAGAGGATGTGATGTCACAGGAAAGATCTGATGTCACAGGGGAGCTGTGATTGTAACCGTTCGTTTGGATACATGTCCAGAATAAAGACATGTGCCAGAAATACTCAAACACACAAAATATCTTTTATTACAGTGAGAATAATAATAATAGTAATAAAGTTAGCAAGAGGAATTAAAAACTAAAAAGGATACAACATTACTACCTTATCGGGTGGCATTAAAACAAATACTACAAACAGCATTTAATACAGTATTAACTAGTGAAAAGGGATACCAAGAAAGGATCTTAACACAATATTATGGATAACACGATATTGGTTAGTAAAAAGGGAAACTAAAGGAAAAATACCATAAACATAAAAGGGGAATTAAAGGAACACTAAAAGGATATTAAAAAGTTTGTTCCCTCAGTTGCTTCCTGTCAATAACCTGTGCTTACCCACACAGACAGGCCAGGGCTGCCAGGATCTGCAGCAGCTGGTCGGTGCCCGTGCTTAGCGGGCGTCCCCGCGGAGCAACACAGTCTCCATGGCAGGATGAGGATCGCTCACCCCAGCAGTCCTGACACCCCATTTTATCAGCTCCACATTACACCACGTAGGGCCAGTACCCAGTATAAGGTGATGCCTGAGTGGCAGCCAAACCCCGCCTGTTCATCACCTCATGGCAACAGTCTGTGCATGCCCTGCTGTAGGGCAAGGGGCCAGCGACCCCTGCCCACAGAATCTTCCTCCCATCATCATCTTTCTCACCCCTATGGATGACCTCTACCACTGTGTTTCAAGGGTAGATGTATCTGTCTTGCAATGTGTAGCAAAACCAAGGAAGAACTCAGCTCTGATAATAGGGGATATCAAGCTGACTTGCTAAAAAGCACAATGGACCTTACAATTAACCTGTGCCATGAAGTTACATTGTACCATACTCTGGCTGGTTTCACATCCTAATATGATTCCGTTCTCACGCCTCTATGCTCCATTGATCATCTAATTCAAAAGTACCCCCCTTACAGGACCAAGGCCTGACCCCCAGCCCCTTGGAAGGGACACCCTGCCTCATTCCTCAGGGCTCTTCCTGGGGCACTGGGATGTGGGATGTGCAATGCCAAGGGCAGGACCATGGGGTGGCACCTGCCAGGCTGCTGAGCAGGGACAAGGAGGCCATGAGGCCCCAGGGCTGCAAGGGGCACTCCCCTCCTCCTGGCATCAGGGGCACAGACAGCAGCCATGGCCAAAGGCCTGCAGAAGGTGGCTGTGTCAGGGCCTTTCAGCTTCTCCCCCTCCCTGTCTCCTCTCCAGCCCAGGCTGTCCTACGGTGTCCATGCCCTGCCCCTTTCCCTGCAGGCTGTCGTCATCCCCCCGGCTGCCCCACCTGGCTGGCACCTTCCTGCACTGACATCTCTGCGTCCTCCCTGGCTCTTCCTGGACACACAAAGCCTTGGGCTCATCCAGACTCTTTCTGGGTGACGTGTTCCAGCCCAGTGTTTTCCATGGAGTGAAATTCCTTTTTCCTCATGTCCACTCAGGACCTCCCCAGCTGCACTTGGCATTAATTCTTTCTTTCTCATGCTCTTTTCTGCTCTGACAAAAGGATCCACCTTCTCTAAATCCTCCCTTCAAGCCCTCTCAGTGCTGTCCTGTGCTGTCCTCAGTCTCCACACCATTGAGGCCACAGCTCCTTAGCCCCTCTCTAGTGCTCATGTGCTTGAGACGTTTAAACCCCGTCTTTGGAGATCTCTGGGCACTCATTAATGTTTTTGCAGATGAAAATATTGTACTCAAAGCCTAAGTAAATCACAGTTGCCATGACAACCAGCATGCATTCCCATTGCTATGGTCAGTTACCATGGCAAATAGAATACATTCCCATTGCCACAGTCAGTTACCATGGCAACCATAATACATTGTCATTGCTATGGTCAGTTACCATGGCAACCATAATTGCTACAGTCATTTACTGTGGCAAACAGCATACTTCCCACTGCTGTGGTCAGTTACCATGGCAAACAGCATATATTCTCATTGCCATGGTCAGTTACCACAGCAACTGCCATACATTCCCATTGCTAAGGTCAGTTACCATGGCAACCATCACACATTCCCATTCCTACAGTCAGTTATCATGGCAACGATCATACATTCCCACTGGTATGGTTGGTTACCATGGGAACCAGCATACAGTCTCATTGCCATGGTCAGTTACCACGGCAACCATCATACATTGCCATGGGTGCAGTCAGTTACCTTGGCAACTATCATACATTCCCGTTTCTACGGTCAGTTACTACAGCAACCATCATACTTCACACTGGTACAATCGGTTACCATGGCAACCGTCACACATTCCCGTTCCTACAGTCAGTTACCATGGCAAACATCATACATTCGTGTTTGTACGGTCAGTTACCATGACAACTATCATACATTCCGATTGCTACACACAGGTACCATGGCAACCATCACACATTCCCATTGCTATGCTCGGTTACCATGGCAACCATCATACATTCTCGTTGCTATGGCCAGTTACCATGGCAACCATCATAAATTCCTATTCCTACTGTCATTTACCATGGCAACCATCATACAGTCGCGTTGCTACGGTCGGTCACTATGGCAACCAGCATACAATCCAATTGCTACGGTCGGTTACCATGGAAACCATCATACATTCCCATTCCTACAGTCGGTTACCAAGGCAATCATTGTAAAGTCCCATTGCTATGGTCAGTTACCAAGGCAATCATCATACATTCCTGCTGCTGCGGTCAGTTACCACGGAAACCACCATACATTCCCACTGTTACGGTCGGTTACTGTGGCAACCATCACACATCCCCATTGCTGTGGTCGGTTACCATGGCAACCATCATATGGTCCACTGCTACAATCAGTTACCATGGCAACCATTATACAGCGGCGTTGCTACGATCAGTTAGCATGGAAACCATCTGAATTCCAGTTTCTATGGTCAGTTACAATGGCAACCATCATACATTCCCGTTCCTACTGCCAGTTACCATGGCAACATCATACATTCCCATTGCTACAGTCGGTTACCATGGCAACCATCATTCATTCCCATTCCTATGTTCAGTTACCGTGGCAATCATCATAGTTCCCACTGCTGTGGTCAGTTACTATGGCAACCAGCATACATTCCCATTGCTACAGCAGGTTACCATGGCAACCATCATACAGTCATTTTGCTATGGTCGTTTACCATGGCAACTAACATACATTCTCGTTGCTACGGTCAGTTCCCACGGAAAACACCATACATTCCCATTGCTACAGTCAGTTACCATGGCAACCAACATACTTTCCACTGGTACAGTCCGTTACCATGGCAACCAGCATACATTGTCATTTCTATGGTTAGTTACCATGGCAACCATCATTCATTCCCGTTGCTACGGTCAGATACCATGGTAAACAGCATACATTCCCATTGCCATAGTTGGTTACCATGGCAACCATCTTACATTCCCATTGCTATGATCTGTTACCATGGTAACCATCATTCATTCCAGTTGCTAGGGTCAGTTACCATGGCAAACATCACACATTCCCCTTGCTACAGTCAGTTACCATGCCAACCATCATACCTCCAGTTGCTACACTCAGTTACCATGGCAACCATCACACATTCCAATTGCTGGGTCAGTTACCATGGCAACCATCATACATTCTTATTGCTATGGTTGGTTACCATGGAAACCAGCATACATTTCCATTGCTATGGTCAGTTACCACAGGAACCATAATACTTCCTGCTGGTACAGTCAGTTACCATGGCAACCATCATGCAGTCTTATTGCTATGGTCAGTTACCATGGCAAGCATCACATATTTCCCACTGCAAAGGTCAGTTACCATTGAAACCATCATACAGTCCCATTGCTATGGTCAGTTACTATGGCAACCATCATAGATTCCTGTTGCTACGATCGGTTACCATGGAAACCATCATACACTCCCATTGCTATGGTCGGTTACCACGGCAACGAGCATACATTTTTCTTTCTACAGTCACTTACCATGGCAACCATCATGCATTCTTACTGCTATGGTCGGTTACCATGGGAAACCAGCATACATTTCCGTTTCTACAGTCAGTTACCATGGTAACCATCATACTTCCCACTGCTACGGTCGTTTATCATTATAACCATCATACATTCCCGCTTCTGTGGTCGGTTACTATGATAACCATCATCCATTCAAATTGCTACAGTCAGTTACCATGGCAACCATCATATTTGTCCTTTGGTACAGTCTGTTACCATGGCAACTATCATACATTGTCATTGCCATGGTCAGTTACCATGGCAACCATGACACATTCCCATTGCTATGGTCGGTTACCATGGCAACCATGACACATTCCCATTGCTACGCTCGGTTACCATGGCAAGCATCAATCATTCCCGTTGCCACAACCACCATGGCAACCATCATAGATTTGCATTGCTATGCTCGGTTACCATGGCAACCATCATAAAGTCACATTCCTAGGGTTGGTTACAATGGCAACCAGCACACATTCCCATTGCTGCAGTCAGTTACCATGGAAGCCAGCATACATTCCTGTTGCTACGGTCAGCTACCACAGGAACCACTATACTTCCCACTGGTACAGTCGGTTACCATGGCAACCATCATACATTCTCATTGATACTATCAGTTACCATGGTAACCATCATACCTCTCACTGGTACAGTGAAATACCATGGCAACCGTCATACATTGCTGTTCCCATGGTCAGTTACCATGGCAACCATCACACATTCCCATTGTTATGGTCGGTTACCATGGAAACCAGCAAACATTTCCATTGATACAGTCAGTTACCATGGCAACCATCAGACATTTCCATTGAGATGGGCAGTTATCATGGCAACCAGCATATATTCCTGTTGCTACGGTCGGTTACCATGGCAACCATAATACATTCTTATTGCTATAGTCAGTTACCATGGCAACCAGCATACATTCCCATAGCTACGGTCAGTTACTATGGTAACCTCTTGATTCCCCTTGGAGAGAAGCAGATGCAGATGAGCCTCCCCCTTGTCCACCAACCTGCCAGCTGTGCTCTAAAGGCCTGTGTCCAAGGGGTGTCTTCACCAAGAGGTTTGTCTGCACAAACCTCTGGGACCCTTTGCATCCTGTCATGGTGCCTTTCCAGTGAATTCCAGGGTTATCAAAGACAACTGGAATGGGCTCTTTGTCGCACTCCACAAGGTCACCCAAACCACTCTCTCCTCTAACCCTCACCCACAAAAGTTCACCCAGTTTGTTCATCCCCTAGAGCAGCTCCACAGGTCCAAGAAGCTCCTTCCCGCTGAGGACACCTCTCTCCTGCTCTTTCTCTCCTGTGTCTCCTTGGCCTTCTCTCCCAACCCATCACAGCCCTGCAACCTGGGAACTGTCTCAGCAGGCCTGGGCTGTTATTGCCTGCAAGTGGAATGCAGAGAGACTTGGGGCTGCAGCTCCTCCTGCCTGTGCCCCACACGCAGGGCATTGGGGCCTGTCTGGCTGCAGCCCCTCAGCGGGGGCACCGGGGTAAGAACAGACTTGCAGTGGGGAAAGCTGCTCTGAAAGCCCCGAGAGCTGGGCTGTGCAGAGGCTTTGCTGACAATGGCCCTGGGGGTGGACGTGCTGGGACTCAGGCCCAGGGGGAAAATCCCAGGCCTGATCCCTGAGGAGATCAGCACATGCTGCTGAAATGCTGGGGGAGAGCAGAGCCAGCAGAGGGAGGAAACAAGTGTGGACAGCCTGGGCTGATGGGATTTGGACTCGTGCCTGGCCCGGCCTTGGCTGGGCAGAGAAGGGACAGCCTTTGTGTCCCTGCAGGGCTGGGATTCACTCCCTGCCCCAGTGGCCCCCAATGTGTCTGAGAAGCCCTGGGTGGTGCCTGTCACACAACTGCTGGGAATAGGGATGGGCTTCCTGCACAGGCCCTGTGCTGTCCATGGCAGCTGCTGCACTTGAGCTGCAGAGCCCTGGCACCTCCCCTGGCACTACAGGCCCCTCTTTGGCTGTTCAATCCAGGCTCAGCTGCCCTCAATTAGGTTCAGCATTGAAGGGATGTCCATGAGACAATGGCCATTGTACTCTGAGGACATGTAGAAAATACCCTGATAAAGAACAGGAGAGAGACCTCTCTCCCTGTGCCACCTGACTCCATTTGGTCACCTGAACACCTCTAGGGGCTGCCCTGGACAGAAGGAACAGTGACAGGTTCCCCTGTCCTACATGTGGGCACCTTCTGCCACTGAAGTTGGCCAAAGCAATGTCCCAGCAGCCTCCAAGAAGATCCCACAGCTGCTGCCCTGTCCCTAGGAACTGTTCCATTGGAGCCTGCAGTTCCCAGCAGGAATCTCGGTCACCTCTGGCCCCTCAGAAGGAACCAGGGCTTTGTGTCCCAGCAGGTCACTCCTGGCTTTGGTCTTCATTCATTGCCATGGGAGCTGGGACAAGGAGTCACCTGCAGGGGCCTGTTTTGGGCCCACTGAATTGGGGCAGGAGGAATCCCAGCCCATGGGGGTTGTGGAGGGAGCTGAGTGTCCTTCTGGCCCCAGGTCTGCAGAGTCACAAGGAGACACCTCTGTTGACTCAGCTGAGTCCCTTCCCTCAGGCAGGTGAAGGAGATCCCTCCTGGGCACTATCTGGGTTTCCTGTCTAATGATGGGACATGAAAAGGGGCCCCTTGAAGTTAACTCTGTGTCTGTTTGGTAAAATGACCCTGCTGAAAGAAGTGTCTGTGCCCAGCTGAGAGAAGGCACATCATTATTTCCTTCAGCTGTGTGCCAGCAGGTTCCCCTGGAGCCCCAGGGACAGCTGGAGGGAGCCCAGAGGGGCAGAGCAAGGGCTGCCTGGGGCGGTTGCTGTGCTGCTGAGCTGGGCCGGGCTCCTGGCACACAGGGAGCTCCTGGCAAGCAAGAAGAGCTTCAAAGAGACAGCTCTGCTGGTGAGCAGCTCCTCTGCACAGCCCAGCTGGGCTGAGGGCACTGCCTGCAGCACCCAGGGCACAGGAGAGAAGGCAGAGAGATGAGAGGCAGCCTGGGCTGGGAGGTGACTGAGCTCTCACTATGGGAGAAACCTTCCCGGGATTTGAAGGAAGAATTTTTTGCCTTCAAGTTCAACTTGCCTTCCTGGAGGGATCTCCTAAAGCTGGCACATCCCACAGCTTCCAGGATCTTTCAGCAGGACTCTCCCAGTTGCTGCAGTGCAGGGAAAGTGGCCATATGGCAGAGCAGGGCAGGAGCTGCAGGCAGCAAGGGCAGAGAGGAGAAGGGAGCAGGAGGTTCAAGGGATCCTGGGGTGAGAGGACAGGGCAGAGCTGCTCAGGGCAGGAACCTTGCCAGCCCTTTGCCACAGTCAGGCTGTGGCTGCAGAGCAGTGCAGGTGAGTTCCTGCAAGTGCCTCTCCCAGCTGCCAAATGGCAGCAGTGGCAGGAGCTGTCAGGATGGCTCTGCTGGATTTGCTGGGGTGCAGCAGGAGAAGCTGCTGCAGAGCAGGACTTGCTGCTGCCCCATCAGAGGCCCAGGGCCAGAAGGTTCCCTGGGCCAGGGCTGGCTGTGGGGTGGGAAGGTGGGGGTGCAGCCAGGGGTGCCCAGGGCTGTGGGGCAGAGCAGGGTCCTGCCCCCAGGGCTCTGTGTGCTGGGGCAGGGACTCTGCTGCCTGCCAGGGGCAGCTCTCAGCCCGGCCAAGGAGCTGCCACTGCCCTGCAGGGAGAAGGGGTGGGTGGAAGGAGTGACCCCTCAGGGCAGGGCAGGGCTGGGCAGGGCCCTTCAGCTGCAGGCTCAGGGCTCCTCACAGCTTCAGCTCCACCTCCTCCATTTCCAGGGGCCCTTCTCAGGAAGCACATCCCCCCAGAACACCTCCCCCTTCCCAGCCACCACAGGCTGTCTGGGATCTGCTCTGCAGCCCCTGCCCAGGCAGAGCTGCCCCTGGGCACTGGGCTGGGGATGGCTCTGGCAGCACTGGCAGGGAGCTGAGCTGGGCACAGGCAGGGGCTGCTGGCAGGAACAGCTCCTCACCCAGAGACAGGCAGGCAGGGAGAGGCAGCTGCTGCCACAAGGGCTGGGCAGGGGGATGGGGGCCCCTCCCTGCTGTCCTTGTGGCACAGACCCCTTCCCTGAGCAGCTCCTGCCTGGGCTCCTTTCCCAGCCTAAGCAGAGCCTGTGCCCTCAGGCCCACGGGGGCTGGGCTGGGCATTGCCCTGCAGCAGCCAGAGCCCAGGCAAGGACAAGGCCCTGATTTCCAGCTGTCTCTCTGTGTCCCTCCTCCCTTGGCAGCAGCACTGTGGCATTTCACTGCCATCCCCTGCTGCCTGGGCTCTCCTTGTTCTCACCATTGGCTTTTCTGAGCCACTGTGGAGTTTGGGGGGGCAGATTCCTGTCCGGACACAAACCCTTTGGGTGCTGCTGTGGGGATGTGTCTGTGGGAGCAAAGTGCCCAAGTGCCCTCCAGGCACCTTCAGGGTCTTCAGCTGTTTGCCTGGGTGTCCTGCAGGGCTGCAGGTGCCCTCCAGAAGGGCACAGCTCTGCCATAGGATCTCTGTGCTGCACAGGATCCCCATGGAGAAAACTCCTCAGTGCTAAATCCATGGATATGCTCTGGGCAGCTGCAGTGAGCATTTTGTGTCTCAGTCTGGGAGGGGAGAGATGAAAAGGTGAGGAGTGTGTCAATCTGTTCTTTGGATTTGGATTCCTGGATCTCTGTGCAGTTTCTTTGGAGGGGAACAGTTGAGTGTGACGCTCCTCCAGCTCCAAGCTGCCAGCACAGGGCAGCTGAGCCCAGGACTGACAGGCAGAGCAGCTCTTCTCTCTGCACTAAGGGACCGTCCCTGTGCCTCTCAGAACCCACAAGACTTGACCTGCAGTGCAATAGAAATGTCAGGGATTTCAAACCTCCACAACCACTCCTAACTGTGGCAGGTGCAAGTGGGTGAACAAATACAAAGAATTCCCTCAGCTCAGTCCTTCATTTGGGCAAATTGCAAACAGCAAAGCTGAGAAGCTCTTTGATGTATCACGAGCACATTTAATTTGAGGTCATCCTGCATTCCAGGTTCCCTCTCCCAGCAGAGCAAGGAGTCCATAAGAGCCCATCACAGAGTTACTGCTTAACGTGGTCCCCTCAAGCAGCAAAACCCAGAGCTCAGGGGAGGGAGCTACAGGGAGGTCTGAGAGAGGAGAGAGAGCCTGAGAATGGGGTGGCTGTGAGAAGTGTAATGTTTGGCTGCAGAAGCCTGGTCTAACTCAGCAGTGACTTTTCCTCAACAGATTAAAATAGTCTGAGGAAGGAACAAATGTCCAACAGCAGCTCCATGGCCCAGTTCCTCCTCCTGGCATTGGCAGACAGGTGGGAGCTGCAGCTCCTGCACTTCTGGCTCTTCCTGGCCATCTCCCTGGCTGCCCTCCTGGCCAACGGCCTCATCCTCAGCGCCGTAGCCTGGGACCACCACCTGCACACCCCCATGGGCTTCTTCCTGCTCAACCTCTCCCTCACAGACCTGGGCTGCATCTGCACCACTGTCCCCAAAGCCATGGACAACTCCCTCCGTAACACCACAACCATCTCCTACATGGGATGTGCTGCACAGGCCTTTTTCTTTCTGTTTTTCATCTCAGCAGAGTATTATCTCCTCACCATCATGTGCTACGACCGCTACGTTGCCATCTGCAAACCCCTGCACTACGGGACCCTCCTGGGCAGCAGAGCTTGTGCCCACATGGCAGCAGCTGCCTGGGCCACTGGGTTTCTCGATGCTCTGCTGCACACAGCCAGTACATTTTCCCTGCCCCTGTGCCAGGGCAATACCCTGGGCCAGTTCTTCTGTGAAATCCCACACATCCTCAAGCTCTCCTGCTCACACTCAGGCTACCTCAGGGAAATTGGGCTTCTTATGGTTAGTGCCTGTTTAATGTTTGGTTGTTTCATTTTCATTGTTTTCTCCTATGTGCAGATCTTCAGGGCTGTGCTGAGGATCCCCTCTCAGCAGGGACGGCACAAAGCCTTTTCCACGTGCCTCCCTCACCTGGCTGTGGTCTCCCTGTTTGTCAGTACTGTCCTGTTATCCCACCTAAAGCCTCCCTCCATCTCCTCCCCATCCCTGGACCTGGCACTATCAGTTCTGTACTCGGTGGTGCCTCCAGCACTGAACCCCCTCATCTACAGCCTCAGGAACCAGGAGGTCAAGGATGCCCTGAGAAAAACAATGACTGGATGCTTTTCAGGAGCAATTATGTGCCAGTTTTCTGGTGTGTAGCATTCAGAGTGGGACTCCTTAATGGTCCAACCTTCCTGCTCAGGTTTTTCGTGGAGGTCATGAGGTTGTTCTTGCAATAATTTTCTGTGCAATGAAATATTATTATGCATCTGCCTTCTAATTTATTGTCTACCCATTGAATTTGACCCAGACATGTATAAATGATGAACTGTGCTGTCTGAGTATTTAAACAAAATAAAGGACCCTGCAGTGCCTTCTTTGTCTAAAACCCTTCTTCTTAGATGTTCCTAAAGGACAGCACACTGCAGGACAGGGTGTATTTGCAAAGGGGAAGGGGACAATAATCCCAGCCCAGCAGCACTGCCAGGGAGCAGCAGGGCTTGGTCTTTGCAGAGCTGCTCTCTTGCCACTCCCACACTGTCCTCCTGAGCCCCTTTCTCAGTGTGAGGCCTGAGTGCTCTCTGAGCACAGTTCTGGGGGCTGGAAGCCCTTGGAGCACAGGCAGAGACAGGCCCTGGGAACTTGTGATGCAGAGCTGGGCTCCCTTCCAGCATCTCCAGGATGCTGTGGGATCTTCTGAGGGCAGGGCATGTACTGGGTCACTGCTTCTGTGACCTTACTCCAGGGCTGCAACTCTCCTGCAGTGACACCATGAAACTCCTGCTCTCTGCTTTCCAGGTTTCATTTTCAGATCCAGTCTTCCCCTCCTGTTCACAGGGACATCCTGGGAGTGCTTCAGAGCTGCCATCCTGGGGCAGCTCCTGCCCAGCGTGGGCAGGCACAAGGTCTCTCCAGCTGCTCCTCTCACCTCCCCAGTGCCACTGTTTTCTGCAGCCTCCTCATCCTTGCCCAGCACAGCCCTCCTGGCACAGTTGGACACAGCCCTTGTTCTCCCCCCTCCTCAGGCACCTGCCCAACCCCCTCAGCTCCAGCCTGAGGGCCAGAAACCTTCAGGGCAGGGAGGGGCAAAATGATGAGGAAACCTTTCAGCTGCACTCTGATCCAATTGGAGGGGTTGGTCTCTAGGGAGAAATCCCTTCTCATTCTCCAGAACCACCAGGACAACCTGTGTTGTGTCCTGGGCACTCCTCTGGAAGTGTGGGATGTTGAAAAGGTTTTGGTGTCAGGGATATTGAGAAGGCTGGGCAGTGTCACTTGGAGAACTCTTCCAAACCCTTGGAAAGGCCAGAGCCAGCCCAGAGCTTCCTGGGGCCTTGGCAAAGGCAGACATGGAACCAGTCTGCAAACAGGGCAGCAAAGAGGGTTGGGAGAGTTCCAGACTGCTCAGGCTCAGCAGGGAAGGGGATAGGGCAAGTCCTCCTGCAGCCATTCCCAGGCATGGGAAGGACAAGTCAGGGATTGCAGAACCCCTGTGGGAGGGAACAGAGGATGTTGTGTGCCCAGACTTCATCAAGTCCCCTAGCATGCTCTTTTGTGGTCTCCTTATGGTCAGATTGGTGAGAGCTGGACTGAAGACGTGGAAGATGGTGGGAAGTTGGCTGAATGAAGTGTCAAATAAAATCCATGGTACAAAGTCCTCTTGGCAGCAACTTCCTGGTAAAATCCCTCAGTGACCAGCCCTTGAACACCACTATAGAACATCTTTATTATCTCTCTGTACAATGGGACAAAATGTATTTTCAAGTCCTTTGTGGATGATGCCAAATTTCAGGGAGCCCTTGAGCAACCTGTCCTGGTTTAAAGACACATATTGGGGTGGGAACTCCAATAAAATTAATTCACTCCTCTTTTATTCCCCACCAGTACAAGGAGACAAAATATAAGGAGGTAGAGGTGAAAACAATAAGACTTTACTGTCAAGAAATATAGCAGCAAAACCAGCAATAACAACAGAAGAGTTCAAAGCTACAGCAGAGAGAGAAATTGCCTCCTCTCTCCCCCTCGACCCAACTCCCTTTTGTAAAGAGATACAAACAGGGATCAACACGTGCCTCCCTTCCCCCTTTTCCCCCTGAATGAACAAAGAACAAAAAACAAAACCACATGAAAGAGAGGGCAAAGCAAAATGTGGGAAACTCTCTGGTCTGAGATCAGTTGTGCTGCCCAAGAACACGCTGACTCCAGAGGTGTCCAAGCGGGGCAGAGCCGGCGACTCCGGTCCGTGCGGCGGCGGGGGGGAGGCAGCGGCTCTGCTTGATTCCATGGAGTTCTGGGGAGGCACAGTGGCCCCTTGGTTCCAGGACGCTCTGAGATGTCCCAGGATTCCTTCTGTTCCAAAGAGACCCCACATGTCACAATGGTTCCTTGGTTCCATGAGATTCCACAGTGTCCCTGCATTCCTTTGGTTCCATGAGGCCCTGCAGTGTCACGGTGCCACTTGGGCACCCAGAGAAGGGAGTTGTCACCCCCCTGGACTCAGCCCTGGGGTCACCACATCTGGACTGGTCTGTCTGTCTGTGAGGTTCCCCATTCTGGAGGAATGAGGAAGAACTGGAGAGGGTCTAGAGGAGATCTGACAGGATGGAACTTTTCTCTGTATTGGAAATAGAATGAAATCTCCACAAAGAGTAGCACTGAAAGTTCAGACTGAAGGTGAAGAAAAAGAAATATCACTCAACGGGGACCCTTGTGCTGCAAGAGCTCACCCAGAGGGAGTCAGGATCAGCCCATGGCTTTGTGTTCCAGGGAACAGCCAGAGCTGGTGCAGAGCCATCAGGGAGGGTCTAGAAATGCTGCTGGGAGGGGGTGGGAAAGCAGGAGGGGTGTGTGCAGCCTGCAAGGCCAGAGCAGCAGCAGGGCCAGGGCAGGACAGCCTGCAGGAGAGATGGCCAAGGGCTCTGGCAGGGCTGCAAGGCCCAAAGGCACCCAGGCCTTTGTCCCCTTGCCTCTGGCAGCTGCCTCTGCCACTCAGGCCACCACAAGCCACTTTCCTGGCAGGTTCTGCCCTTGGGTTCTGCCTCGCCCCTCCCTCAGCAGCCTGGCAGGGGTTGCCCAGTTTTGGGCCTTTGTTGTTCCTCCCCCTCCCATCCCAGTGCCCCCCAAACAGCCCTGAGCCAGCCGGGAGGGACAGGATCTGCTGGGCCAGGGCCTGGGGCTCAGGCCTTGGCCTTTGTGCTCCACAAAACCAAGGCAGGCTTTGCTCAGCATTGCAGGGGCCTGCCCAGAGCCTTTGTCTGCCTGCACTCCTGGCCTCCAAGGAGCTGCTCCAAGGAGTCCCTGGGGAGGCTTTGGCAGTGCCTGCCCTCAGTGGGGCCCAGCAATGCTTCAAGGGACTTGGACTTTGGCTTCTGACTTCTTGCAGCAGCTGCTTCAATCTTCTCTCAGTACCTCAGGATCATGGGCTGGGCTGCAAACACACCATGGGGCTCATTAAATTCCAGAAATCCCTCAGGATCTCTTTGTCTTCCTTTAATTGTCTTCAAGGCAATTTCAAAACAAGTCTTCAAAATTTGTACTTTTTTTTTTTAATTCAATTATGGATACTTTTCTGTTCAGAGGAGAGCTGATAGAGGTGTTCTCCAAGTGATCTTGATGCTGAGTGTCTCCTCAGGAGATCCACACTGACCCTGGATGATCAGCCTTGCTCCTCACCCCCCAACCTCCCCAGTTCTGACATGGCCCATCTTGGACTGACAGCTGATGCAGCTCCAAACACACTTTGGGACCATTAAAACACAGGAAAACAAATTATTTCTATTCCTTTAATTGTCTTCAATCTTCAAGATTTCTACAGCTAATTTGAGTTGTTTTTAAGTTTAGCTAAGGAGGATGACTTTAAAGTGAAAGTCATGAAAAATATATATTTTTTGATGAATAGGAATGATTTACACAGAGCCTTGGGATGCAAGAGGGTCAGGGTGCAAAGGATTTTGATCCAAAGACAAGGGGGCAAAAGGTCTTAGTAGCATTTAATCATTGACCAATTGAACAGTTATCAGGTGATTCAATAGCATTTGCTACAATTTTAACAGTGACTAAATTATAGATTCACAATAACAACATTCCCACCACAGTCAATTCACACCCACACCCAGGCAGAGATGTGTGGACACATCAGTAGCTGGGTGTGGAAAGGTCCCTCTCCCAAATTCTCCTTGTTGTCAGGGAAACACTCCCCCAAATCCCTTTGTGTTTCCCAACAGACAAGGGTCACAGCTGGAGGAGTGTTTGTGGAGGGGGATCAGAATTGTCCTGGGCATCAGTGAGGGTTCTTTGGAGTGTTGGAAACTGGAGGGTTCCCGAGCTGGGAGAGGCTGCCAGAGGTGTCGCACTGAGAGGGAGGTGCTGGGGAGCTGCCAGGGCCTCCCTCAGCCCCGCTGGTTGTGGGCTCCCAAGGGGACTGGCTTTAGTTATCTGCTGAATTTCCATCCTGGTGTCAGGAATGACTGGAGTTTCCAAACTATTTGGGAATTGGATCCAAACTCTCCTCTTTGGGTTAGGATTCAGGTAGGGAATATTCCACGTTTTTCAGGGGATGACTCCTTATCCTGTGTTCCAGAGCTCTTACACCCATCCAAATCAGCTGGATGGTTTATTGACAATGTGACCCGAGGGGCAGCACCTCGGATGCCATAGAAACCCCTCCCCCTGGATTAGGAAACCTTTGGAATTCAGGAGGTGTTCCAGTGGAGCATGACAATGAACAGCAATTTCCCTAAAGCCCAGAGCCCAGCAGAACAAAGGCAGGCCCCATCAGTGTCAGAGCAAAGGTCCCCCATCCCTGTGTCCCTGTGGCCGCTGAGGCGGCAGCGCAGGCCCGAGGCGGTGCCGGGTCCCGGTGCAGCCGGGGCAGAGCGGCGGCTGCGCGAGCGGCAACCCCGGCGGTGAGTGCGGCAGCCCCGTGGGAGCGGCGGCTCCGGGCACAGACGCCGGCGGCAGCCGCTGTGGCTCGTGGAACCGAGTGGCCATTGGGACACTGCAGGGCCTGCTGGAATCCAGGGGCCGGTGGGACACTGGGGAGCCTCTTGGAGCCAAGGGAACCCTGGGATGTTTTGTAACATCCTGGAATCAAGGAATCATTGTGACACTGAGAGGCCTCAAGGAACCAAAGGAACCCTCAGAGTTTTTGCAACCTCATGGAATCAAGGCGCCGTTTCTGGCAGGATGCTCTGCTCTGATAATACCTAAACAATGGTCAGAGAATGCAAACAATGCACACTCTCTGTGATGAGTTACTGCTGGTGTCAAGGTGCTGTTTTTAATGTTGAATTATGCTAAACCCAAAATGCTTCATGAAACTTCAGACACACATCCTGCTTTCTGAAGCAGGATTTGACAGAGAAGCTGCTCCCTGGCCTGCAAATATGTCTGGCAGTCAAACCCTTGATAACTATAAAAGCCCCGTCCAACTGTCATGGGGCAGATTCTTCCACAGACTTCCTTGAAGTGTGTGGAGCTTCTGCCATGAAGCAGGGACAGCTCTTCATGGTCACTGCCCAGGGGTTAAGAGAAAGAGAGAGAACTACTCCCTATTGTTGTGGGGTGAGTTACCTCAATCTCTGCTTCAGGATTGTTTCTTTTTGCTGGCTTTGATCCAGCTGCTTTAATAGAGTTACTTTGATAGACTCCACTGTCTTATCTTACACTATACTACTAGAGGTTTTTGGCTTTTATAATTTGAAGTAAATAATTCTGTTTAAGGTCTTTCATCTGTTCACTTTTCTGATCAATTTTTGTTCATTTGTCATAATAAATCATTGTTTTTATAGAAATATTTCTGATTTGCCATCACTAAAACCTGCAGGACAAAGTGATTGAATCACACCTGTATAATTCCTTCAACTGAAACCAAAATCTGAGTCTGAGATTGGATCCAGCCACCCCCAGGCTCCTCTCTGAGATGGAATTTAGAAAGCAAGGGGGTCCTTTGTGCACCTCGTAGCTCAACGAGTTCAGCACAGAATCCCCCTGCACACACACAAACACACAGGCATGGGAATCTACACACACACTCCTGTTCATCCCTACACAGACATAACCCAGACAGACTCGCAGGGGAACTCCACACACCATTCCCACATCACAACATGAGAACGGTTAGAAAAACATAAAATATGTGCACCAACCATCACTGCACTGAAGCATTCACAGGATGTGACACCTGTGTCCACTTTTGAAATGTTACAGCCATTCTACACAGCCTTTATTTCCTGTCAGCTGAGTATTCTATCAGCTGCATTCTAAGATGAAACTCCAGGCACATGAACAGCTGAATCTGTTCCACATTTAAACGCTGTTGCACATTTTTAAATGGAGAAAGTAGGGAAACTGCTCAGTGTTCAAATGAATGAAACACAGTGAGCCACAAAAGGCAAAAGTACATAGTGTACAGCAGCTTTCTGGAGTTACAGATCTGCTCAATTTTTTATGTTTGGCATTCAGAGACCATGTTTAAATTTATTAAACTACTCCCGTTCTGCTCCCCCCCCCTCCCTTTTTGAAGTGTTTCAATTGCCTTTCTTTCTTCCAACAGCTGTGACAACTGTTAAAACAGTCAGTAAAATTCAGTCCCCTCTATAATCCTTCAGTCAACGTTACATTGTAATCAGAAGTTGAGGGAGATTTCCTGTTATGAATTCTCTGATTCATTAAAAAATATTAAACTTACACATATGTCAAAATGAGTAGATACATTTATTGCATCTGTTAGCTCATTAACTATTAGTAATTATTAGTGCTATTGTTATTGCTGAAAGAGCAAAAATTCAAGGCTGCAGCTGGCTTTAAGTTATTGCATTCTTTAACATGCTCTGCCTTAAAATCAAAGCATACCTAGTGATGGTCAGACAGATGTCTCTGCACTCTCAAAATGTTCAGACAATTTTTAGCTCGAATCCTCTCTACCCTCACCCATAACACAAGAACTGCAGAAACTACAACACCTATTTCCTATGTCCTTATGCTCACATGTGCATATGCAGGTCACAATATATAGTCAAATCACAATTACTATGGATATTATTAATGTGTCAAACTCTGGGGTTTATTAATTGAAGCAGATATGTTTCTGAATGTTAGTTCTTTCTCTGTGTCCATTCAATCCCATACATTCAATCTCAAGCCCTGCACTCACACAATATACTGGGAGTGTTTTAAGATGGCTTTTAATTGAGCCAAAGAGGAAGAAAAAAATTAGTTCAAATCTTGCACCAGAGCCAAAAAGACATGTGCCCCGATTTCATTGAAATGCATCTACTCTAAGAGGCTTCTCTAAACTAATCATTCAAATTAGCTGTAAGAAGGGACATTCAAGAAAGCTCCTTTGGGGAGCTGGGGAGGGGACAAAGCATCCACAAAAAAAACCAAAACACCACCGAAAAAAGCCCAACCTAACACCCCACTTATCGTCTCTTTACATATTTTATAAAAAAGTGTCACTGTAGTAAAAGCTGTAGAAACTGCATTCTTACCTTTCTGAAGCTATCTTACACTATACACAGTGCACTGATCTATAAACCATATCTGAAAGGGGACCCTCCTCTGTTTATTTTCTGTTATTTACCCCGGAACATCACAGTGTTTTTTCCCTGTGCCCCCTTCCCAAACTGTGCTCCCCCCAGCCAGGCTGTTTGCTGCTTCCCGGATCATTTCAGCCCCGTGGGATGGCCGCCATTCCCTTTTCCTGCCTGGCTCAATTCCCCCCAGCCCTGCGCTGTGCAGGCAGTGAGGACAGCGAGTGGGCAGCTCCCTCTAGCACACTGTCACCTCCCGAGCAGCCTCTGCGCCGCTGCGGCCGGGGCGATGCGGTCCCTGCTCTTCCTGGCGGTGCAGGGAGAGCGGCTCCGGCAGGCAAAGTTCTCCCAGTCCATGTGCGCCCGGTGACAAACCCTCCGTGCAGGGAAAAGCAAAGTTCCCGTGGCCGACCCCGCACACTTGACATCACATACTCTCCATGACATCACAGCTCCCATATGACATCACAGCTGCCCTGTGACATCACACCCTCCCCGTGACATCACATCCTCCCCGTGACATCACATCCTTATTGTGATATCAAGGCTCCTCTATGACATCACAACCATCATATGACATCACATCTCTTCCGTGATATCATAGCATCCCTGTGATATCACAACCTCTCTGTGACATCACAGCTCCCATACGACATCACATCCTCCCCGTGACATCAAATCCTCTTTGTGACATCACAGTTCCCCCGTGACGTCACAACCATAATATGACATCACAGCTCCCCTATGACATCACACCTCTCCTGTGACATCCCATCCTTGTTGTGACATCACATCTCCCCTGTGACATCACATCCTTGTTGTGACATCACATCTCCCCTGTGACATCAAATCCATCTCCTGTGATATCCTATCATCCCTCTGACATCACACCTACCCTGTGTCATCACATTCTTCCTGGGATATCACATTTCCCCTATGAGGTCACATCCACCATATGACATCACACTTCTCCTATGATATCACATCATCCATGTGATGTCACATCCTCCCCTGTGACATCACAGCTCCCCTGTGAAATCACACCTGCCCTGTGACATCACATCATCCCCTGTGCCATCACGCCTCTCCTGTGACATCACATCCTCCCCGCTGACATCACGTCCTCCCTGTGACATCACAGTTCCCCAAAGATATCACGTCTTTCTCCTCTGACATCACATCCTCCCCATGACATCACATCTCCACTGTACCATCACATCCTTGTTGTGACATCACATCTCCCATATGATGTCACAACCATAATATGACATCACACCTCCCCATGACATCACAGCTCTCCTGTGATGTCACATCTACCCCATGACTTCACAACCATCATATGACATGACACTCCCATAACATCACAGCTCCTGTATGACATCACATACTCCCCGTGACATCACATCCTTGTTGTGACATCAAGGGTCCTCTATGGTGTCACATCCATCATATGACATCACATCTCTCCTGTGATCTTATCCTCTCTCCTGTTATATAATCCCTGTGACGTTACGGCCTCCCCTGTGACATCACAGTTCTCCTGTGACATCACAGCTCTCCTGTGATGTCACAGCTCCCTATGACATCACATTCATCATGTGACATCAGAGGTCCCTTATGACATCACATCTATCATATGACATCACAGCTCCCCAATGACATCACACCTGCCCAGTGACATCACATTGTTTCTGTCACATCACATTTCCCCTAGGACGTCACATCCATCATATGACATTGCACCTCTTCTGAGATATCATCCCTGTGATGTCATGTCCTCCACGTGACATCACAGCTTCCCTATGACATCACACCTCCCCATGACATCACATTCTCCCCTATGGCACCACAACCATCATGTTACATCACACCTCCCCTGTGATGTCACGTCCTCCCTTGTGATACCACGTGCTCCCCTGTGACATCACATCCTCCCTGTGACATCACATCTCCTCTATAACATCACATCCATCGTATGACATAACACCTCTCCTGTAATATCATATAATCCCCATGACATCACATCCTCCCTGTGACATCACATCTCCCCTATGACATCACACCTCTCCATAACATCACATCCTCCTTGTGACATCACATCCAGTCACATCCAGATCCATCCCAAGGTTGGGGGGGTGTGTGAGACAGGCAGAACCACAAATGCCTGCACAGCCCAGAGCAGTCAGTGTGGGGCTGTGCTTGCTGCTGCAGAGACCCCCAGGGAACAAACCCAGGCAGTAGGTAGGGAGGGGGTGGTGTCCCTAAGGAGGACACTTACCTTATTATTGTTTATTATATGTAATATCTTACAGATCTATCATACAACACCTAAGGATGGATTCTATAGAACATGTGCCATAGATATTTGGGTTGGGTCTGGCTGAGCTGCAGTTCAGTTCCCCACAGCAGCCCTCCCAGGGCTGAGCTTGGCATTGGCAGCTGGAAGGGGGTTGAGAACACCCCAGTGTTTTGGCCACTGCTGAGTGATGCCTTAAGCCCCTAATGGTTTTTATTTTTCTAATACTTGTAAGTTTTATAAGTAGATTTTAAAAGCAGCAACCCTCCCTCCCTTGTCCCTTGTCCCTTTCCCTTTCTCTATAGCACACTTGTTTACACATTCCTTAACCCTCTTACCCCATTCTATGCTCCCTCTATCACTCCTACCCCTGACTAAAGCAGAAATGTTTAGTCTTTTGTCAAGGCAAGGCCTAGATTGTTGGCAGAACAGCATATCAGGGCCTAAACCACAGAACACGGTCAAAAACTGGGTGACTATGTACCCTTTGTGCTCTGATGCTGGTGAAGATGGGATGAACAGAGGGTCTCAAAATGCACCCCAGACCCATTTTCAGGGGGTGGACCTGAGGCGGTCCAGAGTAAAGGCCACAGTGTGGACACATTTGGGATTGGATGGATGGTATTATAAAATGTAACCTCTCGGGCACAGGGGCGCACGTCTTGTACCGTCTTCTGCCTTGGCAAAATAAACCCTTTCTTATCTCACCCCTAATTAACTGCTCTGGGAGATTTTTTCAGCACCTAAATTCTACAGCAACATGAGCACAGCACCAACACTGGGACATTCCTTCCTTAGCTGAGGGCAAGAGCCTGGCAGGGGACCCAAGTAGGCCAGCTGAGCCCAACTGAGCCAAGGGACATTGCAGCCCATGGGAGGTCAGCTCAGCTCTAAAAGCTGAGGCAGGGAGCAGGAGGGGGGCATTCATTGTCTGATGGCTGCCTGCTGAGGAACCGTCCCGCGGACCCAAGCCCTGCTCCTCGGGAGTGGCCGACCATGGCTGCTCATGGGAAGCAGAGAACAAACCCTGCTGTCTTTGGCTTCTGTGTGCACAAGCTTTGTTCTGCTTTTTGCTTTAAATAAACTGCCTTATCCCAACCCACTATTTTGTTTTTCCCGCCTTACTCTCTCCCATGTCCTGTTGGGAAGGGGAGTGATAGAGTGGCTGGGAGGGCACCTGGTGTCCAGCCAAAGTCAACCCACCACACACCTGAACACTTCCAGAGGCTCCACCACCTCCCTGGGCTACTCGTTCCAATGCCTGAACACTCTCTCAGTGGAAAAAGGATTTTTTAACATCTAATCTAAATCTCATCTGATGCAATTTAAGGCGATTTCCTCTCTTCCTGTCACTAAAGGCTTTGCAGAAGAGACCAACCCCCACACCCACTAAAACCTCCTTTCAGGTCATTGCAGAGAGCAATGAGGTCCCCCCTGAGCCTCCCCTTCTCCAGACTCAACAAGCCCAGTTCCCTCAGCCGTCCCTCAGCAGACATGTTTTCCAGAGCCTTCCCCAGCTCCGTTCCCTTCTCTGGACACGCTCCAGCCCCTCAAGGGCCTTTTGGCACTGAGGGGCCACAACTGGACACAGCACTCCCGGTGGGGCCTCCCCAGTGCCCAGCACAGAGGGGCAATCAGTTCTCTGCTCCTGCTGGCCACACTCTTCTCCACAAAGGCCACCATGCCCTTGGCCTTCTTGCCCCCCTGGGCACACTCTGCCTCATATCCAGCCCCTGTCAAGCAGCACCCCCAAGTCCCTTCCTGCTGAGCAGCTCTCCAGCCCCTCTGCCCCC
Organism: Pipra filicauda; assembly: GCF_003945595.2. NCBI lineage: Eukaryota > Metazoa > Chordata > Aves > Passeriformes > Pipridae > Pipra > Pipra filicauda. The sequence goes on along the minus strand of NW_024105007.1, from coordinate 27,021 downwards.
AGCCTGGAGCGTTCCAGGGGCTTGTTGGGACCCAAGGGCAGGCCCTGACACTTGGCCTCATTGATCCAGCCTGTCCAGATCCCAGAGCATGTTCCAGCAAGGACATGGTGGAACCTCATGGAACCAAGGACCATTGGGACACTGCAAGGCCTTCTGGAGCCAAAGGAGCCCTGGGACACTGGGCAATCTCATGGAATCAAGGCAGCACTGTCACCCTGGGAAAACTCCTGGAATTCAGGGCCCATTGTGACACTGCAGGTCCCAAGGAAAAAAAGGAACCCTGGGACACCATAGAAACTCCTGGAACCAAGGGACCATTGTGACATCGAGGGGCTGATGGAATCAGGAGGCCATTGGGACAATCCAGGGCCTCATGAAATCAAAGGAATTCTGGGACACTGTCAAACCTCCTGGAACCAAGGGTTCCTGGTGACATGTGTCCTCCTGGAACCAAGGGAGCCCTGAGATATTTCTGAACCTCCCAGAATCCAGGGGCCATTGGGACCCTGCAGAACCTCCTGCATTCAAGTGCTCCTTGTGAAACTGCAGGCTCTCCTGGAACCCAAGGATTCCTGGAACACTGCAGAGCTCACGGAACCAAGGGGCCACTGTCCCACTGCAGCTCCTTCTGAAGCACAAGGGACCCTGGGACAATGGGAAATCTCCGAGAATCCAAAGGGCATTTGGGGACTGCAGGGCCTCATGGAACTAAAGGAACCTTTGGAGACTGTGGAAGCTCATGGAATCAAGGGGCCATTGTGACATGTGGGGCCTCCTGGAAGCAAAGGAACCCTGAAAATTTCTGTGGGAAACAAGTTAAGGCAGCAGCAGCTGCATTCAGTTAATCAGGATCCAAAAGGAGTGTTTTGGCCTTGACTGGTGTTTTCCATCCAGAGAGGGCTGTTTGCCAAAGTGGAAACCACTTGGAACGCTCTGCATGGCAGCCTGTGTTTTTCTCTGGTGGCTGAACACAGCCAGCACATGAGGGGAGGGGAATGTGTGGGATCAGGGCACTGCTTTGGGGCCATGCTGGGAATTCCAGTGGACTAAAAGACAAAGCCCAGGCGCTGTTTCCAAAGGAACCCCAATGAAAGGGGGATGCCGGAAAGATGGGTGGACAAGTCCTGAAATGGAACTCTGTGTGTGCAGCCTCATTTTCTCCCTCAGTGCCCACAGAGGGGGTAAAAAGTGGCGGTTGGGACCCCTAAACTGTTGGGGGGGGGGAAATGGGGATTGAGGGAAAAATGGGAAAGTGGGAGTTACAGGGAGAAGGGTGGAAAAGGGGGATAGTCTGGTGGGTTCAACAGTCCCATTGAGGTCTTTGGACACAGGGGTGCATGGAAAGTGTGGTGCTGGGGGTGCTGTATCCAATCTCACTTGCATTATGCCAACAGTTGCAATTTAGAGGAATTACAGAGGTGTGACTGAACCACTTTTGTCGCCCAGATTTTAATAATGGCAAAACAGATCTATTGATAGAAATGAGTTAGTTATAGTTACAAATGATCAGACAAAAGATCTTCATCAGAATTATTTACTGCACAGTACAAACACCAAGACTACAAGGAGTACAGGATAAGATAGGACAGTGCTCTACATTAAAGCAATTGTTGAAGCAATTCTACTCAAGCTGCCACAAAAGCAATAATTCTTAATTAGAGATGGATGGAACTTCCCCAGACCAACGCTCGTGGGGAGATCTCTGCTCTCAACCTCCAGGACTGACCCTGGGGGGGGTCCCCAGCCAAGGCAGGAATCTCCACACACCCCCCGAAAAGGGTTCTGTTGGAAGAATGTGTCCCTGGGAAAGGGGACTGGCCCTTTGCGGTCAAAAGGGATGGACTGACAGTCACTGGACTCCAGGGGTTGCCTCACCATCAGGGGCTTCATTCAAGGTGGAAGCAGCGGCCGAAGCTCTTCCCGCAGTCGGGGCACTCACAGGGCTTCCCTTACTGGTGGGTCCGTTGGTGTTTGGTCAAGGCAGAGCTCTGGGTGAAGCTCTTCCCACACTCCCCACACTTGTAGGGCCTCTCACCGGTGTGCATGCGCTGGTGCCTGATGAGGTTGCAGTTCTGCTTGAAGCCCTTCCCGCAGTCGGTGCAGCGGAAGGGCCTCTCATCCGTGTGCGTCCGCTGGTGCTGGATGACATGTGAGTTGTTCTGAAACCTCTTCCCACATTCCAAGCACTTGTAGGGCCGTTCTCCAGTGTGGATGCGCTGGTGTTTGATCAGGTAAGAGTTGACTCTGAAACTCTTCCCACATTCCCCACATGTGTAGGGTCGTTCTCCAGTGTGGATGTGCTGGTGTTGGATCAGGTCGGAGCTGTCCCTGAAACTCTTCCCACATTCCTGACATGGGTATGGCCGTTCTCCAGTGTGGATGTGCTGGTGTCGGTTAAGGTTGGAGCTGTCACTGAAACTCTTCCCACATTCCCCACAAGTGTATGGACGTTCCCCAGTGTGGATGCGCTGATGGCAGAGGAGGTTGGTGCTCTTCCTGAAGCCCTTCCCACATTCCAAGCACTTGAAGGGCTTCTCCCTGCTGGGAGGCTGCTCAGGGACCACCTGGTCAGAGCTCCCCCTCAAGCTCCGGCCTTCCTGGCACAGGATGGCTCTTTCCTCCTCAGAGCACCCTGGGATGGCTTTGGAGCCCCTCCTGCGGGGGGATCTCCGGCCCTTTTCCTCCCCGCTGCCTTCCTGCGCCGGGGAGCCCTTCAAAACGGCCTCTCCCACCAGGGTCTCACGGGGGGATTTGTCCTCCGGGCTCTCCGTCCTCACCTCGGGGCCTGGGGCAGGAAGCAAGAAGGACAGGCAGGGGATTTGCCTCCGGCCCACAGGGAAGGCCAAGGACATCCCCCCAACTCCGGCCCCGGCAGGACGGCGGCGCCAGCGGGGTTGTCCTGCAGCCGGGGCCATGCTCGGCTGACAGAGCCAGCACAACACCCGCCCAAAGGGACACTGACTTCCTCCTCACCTGCCTGGGGGGACCAAGGCATCTTCCTCTTCCTCGCAGCCTCCTCCTCCATCCGACCAAGCTTTGGGAAGGACAAATCCTGATGGGGGGAAAACAAGGGCTGAGCGCGTTGGCTTGGGGGTTCCTCCTGCCCAAGTCCATCTCTAGAACTCACCGGGCATCCTGTGACCATAAAAACCTCCAAAACATCAACATTCAGCCCAGAAAAACCCAAACCTCTGAGATTCAGGCAAAAACCCTCTCAAAACATGCAAGAAGACCCTCGCCCACCCAAACTGCAAAAAGTTGAGATTCAGCCAGAAAATACTTTAAAATATGAAGGTTAACCCAAAGAAATTCTCCCAGGAGTTACCCCTCTCTGGTCTGTCGCCTCTGGGGTTGGGAACAGCTTCCCTCTCTGCGATGCTGGGGGTCCCAGTCAGGGATGCTGGCAGCATTGGGGGTTCCAAGGGTCCCTTCTCCTCTGACTCTCGCCTTCGGGATGCCAAGTTCCCAGACATTCCCCCTCTCCAGGTTCTCCACTCTGTTGTCCCAGGGATCCCAGGGGTCCCCACTGTTCAGGCTTCCCCTTCTCCATGCCCCCTGTTTCAGGCTCCCGGGGGTCCTGGGGCTCCTCCCTCTCCGTGCTCCCCCCTCCAGGCTGCCGGGGGTCCCCCAGCTCCGCCATCTCCCCGCTCCGCCCTCCACACTCGGCAGCTCCCGGGCTCCACACCCACCCCCGGCACTCCCGGGGGGCCCCAAACCCGCTGTGTCCCCCCCGCCGGCACCGGGCTGACAATGGAGCCGGCGGGGCCTGACCCAGAAACACCAACCCCCACCGTGGGGGGGACCCACACAAGGGTCGGCTGTGCCCAAGGCACCCAAACAGTCCCACAGGCCAGGGGACACCAGAGGCTTCCCCAGGGCAACAAGAGCAGGGAGCGGATCGGGCCCCTGACACGTGGGCGGGCTCTGGGTTCAGCCTGACCAGGGGCAATTTGGCACCAACAGCACGGCCCCAACTCCTGGCTCAGCACAGGGGGCCCGAGCTCCCCCCTCTCCAGGCTCTCACAGCTTCCCCCTCTCTCCACCCTCCACCACTTTCCAAGGATCAAGTCACGGAGACAACAAGGCACCCCCAATGCACATCCACTCCCACTCTCCCTCCTCCCCCTACCCCTCCTCTCCCACCGCTTTCCCAGGCTGTTCTCCAGTGTGGATGTGCTTGTGCCTGACGAGGTTGGAGTTCCGGTTGAAGCCCTTCCCACAGTCGGTGCAGCAGAAGGGCCTCTCATCCGTGTGTGTCTGCTCATGCAGGAGGAGATTGGAGCTGGTCCGAAACCTCTTCCCACATTCCAAGCACTTGTAGGGCCGTTCTCCAGTGTGGATGTGACGATGGGTGCAGAGATTGGAGCTACGGTTAAAGCTCTTCCCACATTGCCCACACGTGTAAGGACGTTCCCCAGTGTGGATGTGCTGGTGTTGGAGCAGGGCGGAGCTACGGTTGAAGCTCTTCCCACATTCCAAGCACCTGAAGGGTTTCTCCCTGCTGGGAGGCTGCTCAGAGACCACCAGGTCAGAGCTCCCCCTCAAGCTCCGGCTGCCTTCCCAGCACAGGCTGGCTCTTTCCTCCTCAGAGCACCCTGGGATGGCTTTGGAGCCCCTCCTGCGGGGGGATCTCCGGCCCTTTTCCTCCCCGCTGCCTTCCTGCGCCGGGGAGCCCTTCAAAACGGCCTCTCCCACCAGGGTCTCATGGGGGGATTTGTCCTCCGGGCTCTCCGGCCTCACCTCGGGGTCTGGGGCAGGAAGCAAGAAGGACAGGAGGGGATTTGCCTCCGGCCCACAGGGAAGGCCAAGGACATCCCCCCAACTCCGGCCCCGGCAGGACGGCGGCGCCAGCGGGGTTGTCCTGCAGCCGGGGCCATGCTCGGCTGACAGAGCCAGCACAACACCCGCCCAAAGGGACACTGACTTCCTCCTCACCTGCCTGGGGGGACCAAGGCATCTTCCTCTTCCTCGCAGCCTCCTCCTCCATCCGCCCAAGCTTTGGGAAGGACAAATCCTGATGGGGGGAAAACAAGGGCTGAGCGCGTTGGCTTGGGGGTTCCTCCTCCCAAGTCCATCTCTAGAACTCACCAGGCATCCTGTGACCATAAAAACCTCCAAAACACCAAGTTTCAGCCCAGAAAAGCACAAACCACCCAGATACAGGCAAAAAAATCTCTCAGAAATAGTAAGAAGATCCTCATCCCCCCAAACCGCACAAAGCGGAAATTCAGCTGAAAAATACTCCAAAATATGAAGATTATCCCCCTCTCCCTCCCCGTAGCCCCCCTCTCCCACCCCTTTCCCACCCGCCCCCCAAAGTCCGGCTCCCCCCAGCTCCCTTTGGTGGTGACCCACCGCCCCTCACGCTCCCTTTGGGGGTCCCACCCGCTCTTTTCGCTTCTCTCGCCCCTTTCCCATCGTGGCCGCTCCGCTCACCCGACAGCAGCAGGAAGGGCAGGGACAGGGGCGGAGCAGCAACAGCAACAGCAGGAGAACAATCGCCCCCCATCCCATGGATGCCCGGGAAGGTGGAACTCATCCCAAATATCCTGGAGGGAGCACGGGGGATCGTGACATACTGGGGCTGCCAGCACAGATTTCCCGGCACAGTCTGCAGTGAGTCAAGCTCTGGAGAGGAGATTGTGCCCCATGCATGGGATTGCAGAGGTTCCCTCAGGTCCCCAGCAGGAATCAGCAACCAGGAATAGACACAAAAGGCCCCCCTGAAGATTTCGGGGGAGTGTCCTGTAGGGAGGGGACAGTGTCACCCCACCAGGGCAGGGCTGGCAAGTGGGAGGCTGCTCCAGGGCTCTGCAAGAGGCCTCGTGCTCTGCTCGGCCCCAGCACTGGCTGGTCCCAACACCCCCGGCTGCCCCCGGCCCTGGGCAGCTCTGCTGCCACAGGCTGTGCCCTCACCGTGGCCCTGCAATGGCCCTGCCTGTCCCTCACCCGTGGCCCTGCAATGGCCCTGTCCCTTGGCTTTCTCTCTGCCAGCTCAGTGTGGGGCACACGGGCTGGGGGTCCCTCCCAAGCCCCCCGGGCAGCCGGCGTTGGCTGGGGGGATGTGAGGGCTGGGCCTGCTCAGCACAGCCCCGGCCTCGTGCCCAGCGCCTCTTTCCTGACCCACACAAGACCTTCCCGGCCCCCCAGGGCTCCCCTGCTGCTGCCTCTGCTCCTGGCCCTGCCTTTGCTGCTCCCTTGGCTGGGGCAGCAGCTGCAGGGGGGGGATGGCAGCAGCTTCAGCTCCACGGCACTTCCTGGGGGGAGCTCAGCCCGGGGGGACGGGCAGGGACCTGATGGGGATGGACAGGGGCCCAGCAGGGACAGACAGGGCCTGCAGGGGAAGGCACAGGGACAACCTGGACCCCACACTGCCACCGCTGTCTCTGCTCCTCCTTGCAGGCTCCGTGGCCAGGCACAGTTTGTGTTCCTGGGTGCCCACCATCTCAGCACTTGGAGACGCTCAAATCAGCACCCGCAGCTCTGCAGCAAAGCCCCAGCTCACCTGGCACACAGGGGATGGACACAGCACCTTCTCAGGGATGGGCACTCACAGCTTCACTTCTTCCCCACCACGGGGCTCTCCTTCCTCAGCAGCACCTCTGCCTTGCACTTATTCTCAGCCTCACCTCAGGGACAGCTCTGGGCTCACCTCCGCGCCACTTCTCAGCCTCACCTCAGGGCCTGGGCTCAAGGACAGGAACCTGCAGGGAGGGGACATCAGGTGCAAGCTCAGGGCTGCCTGCCTGCACTGGCCTCTGGGCTTCTTTCTCCTTCTACAACCAGCCCAGAACTCAGCCTGCTTTGCTAACACCACACATTTACAGACTAACCTTGGAGATAGATATGGACAGACATCTCTATCACCCTGGGGATAGAGCCTCAAGCATGTGCTGCCATAGGAATGGCAATCACAGAATCACAGAATCAGCCACGTTGGAAAAGACCTCCCAAATCATCAAGTCCAACCCTGGATCCAACCTCGCTGTGCTTCCCAGACCATGGCACTGAGGCCACATCCACTCTCACCTTCAACACCTCCAGGGACGCTGACTCCATCCCCTCCCTGCCCAGCCCATTCCAAGGCCTGATTGCTCTCTTGGGAAAAAATTGCTTCCTAATATCCAACCTAAACCTCCCCTGGCACAGCTCAAGACCCAGCCCTCTTGTCCTACTGCTGCTTCCTGGCAGAACAGCCCCACCCCACCTGGCTCCAACCTCCTGGCAGGGACTTGCAGACAGTCAGGAGGTCTCCCCTGAGCCTCCTCTTCTCCAGCCTCAACACCCCCAGCTCCCTCCGCCTCTCCTCACACCACTTGGGCTCCACTCCCTTCCCCAGCCTCGCTGCTCTTCTCTGCACCTGCTCCAGCCCCTCCAGGGCCTTCCTCAACTCAGGGGCCCAGAGCTGGACACAGCACTCCAGGGGTGGCCTCACCAGTGCTCACTCCAGCCCAACAATCACTTCCCTGCTCCTGCTGACTCACTCTTCCTCACACAGGTCCCTCTGCAGAGCCCTCCTGCCTTCCAGCACATCAACACACCCCCAGCTTGGGGTCACCTGCACATTTGCTGATGAAATGCCTGGTTCTGCAGCAGCTGCAGATGCTCAAGGGGCAGCAGGACCAAGTCAGGGGCCTGGGGGGAGTCTGGGGGGCTTTGGGGTCCCAGAGGGTCCTGGGGATGCTGGGGAGGGGCTTTGAGGATTGGAGGTACAGACCAGGACAGACCAGGACAGACCAGTACCTCCTCACTGCTCCCCAGATCTCTCCTGGAGCTGGGCCACGTTGTCATGGGACACCTGAGCCCCCCCCCAGTGCCCTCCCAGTACAGCCCAGTGCCCCCAGTACAGCCCACTGTGTTCCTGTCCCAGGGTGCCAGGTGATCTCTCTTCCGAGGGGGGTTGGAAGGGATTTGAGGGGGGCCTGGGGGAGATTTGGCTGGATCTGTGGGGGGGTTGGATGGGGATTTGGGAGGTTTTAGGGGGCTTTGGGTGAATTTGGGGGAGTTAAAAGGGTTTTGGGGGCATTGGGGGTTCAAAAGTATGCAGGGGAAAGGGGATTAAAGGAAACAAAGGGGAGTTGAGGGACATTTGGGGGGGGTTAATGGGGCCTAGAGGGGGAGAGGAGGGGCTTCCCTATGAGCAGGTGAGTCCTGAGACCCCCCTCGTGTCCCCAAGACCCTTTCGGTGTCCCCAGTTCCCCCCTTGACATCCCCAATACCATTGTCCATAAATCCCTCCCCACTGTCCTCAAATCCCATCCCTGATGTCCCCAACCCTCCATCTCACCCCAGGAGCCCCCCTGGACCCTCTGACCAAAAACGACCCCCCCTCCCGCTCACAGAAAGGCCAAGGGCATCTGGGGACATGTTGGGGACAGCTGGGGGGCTTTGGGGGGCACTGGGGGATTACTGGGGGATACTGGGACACACTGGGGGGAACCAGGGGGCACTGGGAGGGACTGGGAGATTACTGAGAAATGCTGGGAGGGCACTGGGAGGGACTGTGGGGTTATTGAGGGATTACCAGGACACACGGGGGAACACTGGCAGGTTACTGGGCCATACTGGGGGTTACTGGGTGCTCACTGCAGGATCACTGGGCCATACTGGGGGGCAGTAGGAGGTCACTGGGACACACTGGCTGGTCACTGAGGGGGTCACTGAGGGGGTTACTGGGCTGTACTGAGGGTCACTGGGAGGTCACTGGAATATACTGGGGGCACTGGGATCCCCTTACCCGAATGTGGTACATCTCCCCCCCTGCACTTTGGGGTGCGTGCACAGGACCCCTCCTCCGGGGGCTGGGGGACCCCCTGAACCCCATTGCTGGGCTTTAGGGGACTCCCGGGCCCCCCTCCCTGTGGGGTCTCTGTGTGCTGAGCTTTGGGGGTCTCTGGGGCTCAGGGGGGGAATTGGGATCCCCATTCCCTGGGGTCGGTCCACCGACATAGAGACCCTATAAAGTCCCCTCAAAACCCCTGAAATCCCCTCAGAAATCCACCTCTGGACCCTTCCAAACCTCCTCAAGGGCCCCACAAATCCCCTCAGAGACCTAATTCCCCCTACCAAGACCCCCTAAACCCTCTCAGTGACCTGCAAAACCCACCTGGGACCCCCCAGACCCTTTCAGAGACCTCAAAAACTCCCTCAGGGACCCTCAAAACCCTCTGGGACTTCTGAAATCCCCCTAGAAACCTCTAAAACTCCTTCAAAGACACCCCCCAAGCCCCTCAGGACCTCTCAGTTTCTCTCGGGGACTCTCAAACTCCCTCAGCGATTCCCAAACTGCTTCAGGGACCTTCAACCTCCCCCTAAGTCCCCTCACGACACCAAACCCTCTCACAGACCCCTAAAAACCTCCTCAGCCACCCCTAAAAGCCTCTAAGGGACCACAAAACTACAGAACAGTAAAAGAGCTTTCTGTAAAGGAAGGAAGCAAAGAATCTGAGGAAACAAGGAAAAACTGAAGCAAAGCAATAAAATCATCCTGGCCCTTGCAGTTTTTCCTTCACCTTTTTCTCACTTTTCCTTTTTTTAGGGTTCTTTTTTTGGTTGAGTGGTTTTGATTTTTTTTTTTCCGAGGGACTTTCTCGGCAACCGAATCGAACATCCGGGTTCTTGGGAGGCCTCCGGGCCCCGCGGCTCCCGAGAGGGTCCTCCGAACCTCCGAAACCCCCGCGCCAAACCCTCCCGAGCCCTCCAGCCTTTCCCCCCACAGCCGCGCTCCCCGCAGCCCCCGAGGGGATCCCCAGACCCCGCTCTCCCGCACCCCCCGCCTGCACTCAGAGCTCACCGACCGACCCGCCGCCATCACCGATTCCCGGCAGCCAACGCGGCCGGGGCGGGGGCGGGGCTGCGGGGGCGTGGCCGCGCGCTGATTGGCTGCGGCGGCGTTCTCGGAACGCGGTGCGCGCGCAGCCGGGAATCGGTGCTGGCGGCGGGGCCTGCGGTTCGCTCTGAGTGCTGTGAGTCCCCCCGGGGGGGCTCGGGAGGGTTTAGCGGGGGGGTTCGGGGATTCCCGAGGAGGTTTTGAGGGGTCCCTGAGGGAGTTCGGTGTCCTGAGGGGACTCAGGGGGTGGTTGAAGGTTCCTGAAGGGGTTTGGGGGTCTCTGAGGAGGTTTTGGTTTCTGAGGAGATTTGGGGGGTGCCAGGTGGGGTTTGGGGGTCTCTGAGGAGGTTTGGGGGTCCTGGCGGGACCTTTTAGGCAGTTTTGGGGTCTCTAGGGGGTTTACGGGGTCTTAGACGGTTTTGAGGGTCTCTGAGGGGGATTGGGGGGTCCCTAAAGGGGACTGGGGGGTCCCAGGTGGGTTTTGCGGGTCACTGAGAGGGTTTAGAGGGTGCTGGGGAGGGATGAGGTCTCTGAGGGCATTTGAGGGGACCTTGAGAAGGTTTTGATGTGTCGAGGGGGGGCTTTCAGGAGTTTTGAGGGCATTTTGGGGGGTTCCCTAAAGCCCAGCAGTGGGTCCAGGGGGTCCCCCAGCCCCAAAAAGAAGGGGTCCTAGGGATGGCCCCCAAAATCCGGGGGGGGAATGTACCACATCCGGGTAAGGGGATCCCTAGTCCCCAGTATATGCCAGTGACTTTCCAGTGACCCCTTCAGTGACCAGCCAGTGTGTCCCAGTGACCTCCCACTGCCCCCCCAGATGGCCCAGTGATCCTGCAGTGAGCAGCCAGTAACCCCCAGTATGGCCCAGTAACCTGCCAGTGTCTCCCTGTGTGTCCTGGTAATCCCCCAGTAACTCCCTAGTCCCTCCCAGTGCCCCCTGGTTCCCCCCAGTGTGTCCCAGTATCCCCCAGTAATCACCCAGGGCCCTGCAAAGCCCCCCAACTGTCCCCAATGTTTCCCCAGATGCCCTTGGCCTTTCTGTGAGTGTGTGTGGGGGGTGTTTTTGTGGTCAGAGGGTCCAGGGGGGGCTCCTGGGGTGAGATGGAGGGCTGGGGACATCAGGGATGGGCCTTGGGGACAGTGGGGAGGGGTTTCTGGACAGTGGAATTGGGGATGTCAAGGGGGGAATTGGGGCTATGGAGAGGCCCTGGGGACATTGGAGACACCAGGGGGGTCTTGGGGTGTCAAGGGAGAAACTAGGGACACCAAGAGGGTCTTGGGGACACCAGGGGGGGTCTTAGGACTCACCTGCTCTTGGTGCAGCCCCTCCTCTTCCCCCCCAGGCCTCATTAACCCCCCCAAATGTCTCCTAACCCCTGTTTTCCCTTTAATCCCCTCCCCCCATAGATACCTTTGACCACCCAGTGTCCCCAAGACCTCTTTTAACTTCTCTAAAGGCACTCAAAACCCCCAAATCCCCATCCAAACTTCTCAGATCCCCCCAAATCTCCCACAGCCTCCCCTCAAATCCCTTCCAACCCCCCCGAGAGGGATCACCCGGCACCCTGGGACAGGAACACAGTGGGCTGTACTGGGGGCACTGGGCTGTACTGGGAGGGCACTGGGGGGGGCTGAGGTGTCCCAGGACAACGTGGCCCAGCTCCAGGAGAGATCTGGGGAACAGTGAGGAGATACTGGTCTGTCCTGGTCTGTCCTGGTCTGTACCCCCAATCCCCAAAGCCCCTCCCCAGCTCCCCCAGGACCCTCCCGCTCCCCAAAGCCCCCCAGGCCCCCCCAGGCCCCTGACTTGGTCCTGCTGCCCCTTGAGCATCTCCAGCTCCTGCAGAACCAGGCATTTCTTTGCTCCCCACAGGGTCGTTCCCACACCCAGAATGGAATCTGGAGGCAGCAGGATGTGCACAGGGCTCCCATTTCCTACAGTGCAAAGGGGCTGCAGGGAATGATTCCCCTGCTCTTGCAAATCTGCCAAACCCTGCAGGGCACAGAAGGGGGAGCTTCAGGAATTTGCTGGCCTTGGGAGTGGAACCAACTGGGTATTGAGAGGAACATATCCCTCAAATACAATCTCTGTGCATACACAAGATCTGTCTGGACAGACAGATAAAGCAATAATCAGATATATTCTGTATCATATATATGGCACATATTCTATAGAATCCATCCTTAGGTGTTGTATGATAGATCTATAAGATATTACAAATAATAAGCAATAGTAAGGCAAGTGTCCTCCTTAGGGACACACACCCACCGCCCCCCAAACTCCTGCCTGGGTTTGTTCCCTGGGGGTCTCTGCAGCAGCAAGCACAGCCCCACACTGACTGCTCTGGGCTGTGCAGGCATTTGTGCTTCTGCCTGTCTCACACACACACAAAAGTCTGGTTAGTGCTGCCCTCAGGAAACCCCCCCAACCTTGCTCCAGCTAAAGCCGTGGAATTTGTCTTTGTTTCCCTTGGGTTCAGGGTCAGGCTGTGCCTGTGTCCAGCCCAGAGGCTCAGAAAAGCATTTCTCCCGTCCCACTGCAATCTGCTGCTGCAGACAGGACCCAGGCACTGGTGGCACTGGGAGTGAACAGCAGAGTGTTTCCAGGGGCTCTCTGAAGGAACACGAGTGTCCAAAGAAACCAGCACAAGTGTCCACAGAAGTCCCAGTCCTTCATCCCTGAATGAGGTTGTTCAGCCCAGGAAAATCTGTCTAAGTTTTATTTCCATGGAAGGAGCTTTTTCCCACTTTAACACCAGTTTGGTTCCAAACCAAATTCTTCATTTCCTCCTCCTGATTTCCCTGAAGGACACTGACAGGGGCCATGGACACTGACAGGGATCACAGAGTTTGTCCCTTGGCCATACAGCTCCTGTTGTTTGGTAGCACAGGAGAGGTTAATTAGAGCCCAGGCTCCAATCCCAGGGCACCCATTGGATCAGCACTTGGGGATACAAACTGACCTTGGGCTCAGGATGCAGCTGGGAGCAGAGATTTCCCTGCAAAGTCTGCAGTGAGTCAAGCTCTGGAGAGGAGATTGTGCCCCATGGATGGGATTGCAGAGGCTCCCTCAGGTCCCCAGCAGGAATCATCACTCTCTGCAAGTCCCTGCCAGGAGGTTGGAGCCAGGTGGGGGTGGGGCTGTTCTGCCAGGAAGCAGCAGTAGGACAAGAGGGCTGGGTCTTGAGCTGTGCCAGGGGAGGTTTAGGTTGGATATTAGGAAGCAATTTTTTCCCAAGAGAGCAATCAGGCCTTGGAATGGGCTGGGCAGGGAGGGGGTGGAGTCAGCGTCCCTGGAGGTGTTGAAGGTGAGAGTGGATGTGGCCTCAGTGCCATGGTCTGGGAAGCACAGCGGGGTTGGATCCAGGGTTGGACTTGATGATCTCGGAGGTCTTTTCCAACGTGACTGATTCTGTGATTCTGTGATTGCCATTCCTGTGGCAGCACATGCTTGAGGCTCCATCCCCAGGGTGATAGAGGTGTCTGTCCATATCTATCTGCAAGGTTAGTCTGTAAATGTGTGGTGTTAGAAAAGCAGGCTGAGTTGTGGGCTGGTTGTAGAAGGAGAAAGAAGCCCAGAGGCCAGTGCAAGCAGGCAGCCCTCAGCTTGCACCTGATGTCCCCTCCCTGCAGGTTCCTGTCCTTGAGCCCAGGCCCTGAGGTGAGGCTGAGCAGTGGCGCGGAGGTGAGCCCAGAGCTGTCCCTGAGGTGAGGCTGAGAATAAGTGCAAGGCAGAGGTGCTGCTGAGGAAGGAGAGCCCCGTGGTGGGGAAGAGACAAAGCTGGCAGTGCCCATCCCCGAGCAGGTGCTGTGTCCATCCCCTGTGTGCCAGGTGAGCTGGGGCTTTGCTGCAGAGCTGCGGGCGCTGATTTGAGCGGCTGCAAGTGCTGAGATGGTGGGCACCCAGGAACACAAACTGTGCCTGGCCACGGAGCCTGCAAGGAGGAGCAGAGACAGCCCTGGCAGTGTGGGGGGCCAGGTTGTCCCTGTGCCTTCCCCTGCAGGCCCTGTCTGTCCCTGCTGGGCCCCTGTCCGTCCCCATCAGGTCCCTGCCCGTCCCCCCGGGCTGAGCTCCCCCCAGGAAGTGCCGTGGAGCTGAAGCTGCTGCCATCCCCCCCTGCAGCCGCTGCCCCAGCCAGGGGAGCAGCAAAGGCAGGGCCAGGAGCAGAGGCAGCAGCAGGGGAGCCCTGGGGGGGCCGGGAAGCTCTTGTGTGGGTCAGGAAAGAGGCGCTGGGCACGAGGCCGGGGCTGTGCTGAGCAGGCCCAGCCCTCACATCCCCCCAGCCAACGCCGGCTGCCCGGGGGGCTTGGGAGGGACCCCCAGCCCGTGTGCCCCACACTGAGCTGGCAGAGAGAGAGCCAAGGGACAGGGCCACGGGCAGGGCCCCGGGTGAGGGACAGGCAGGGCCATTGCAGGGCCACAGTGAGGGCACAGCCTGTGGCAGCAGAGCTGCCCAGGGCCTGGGGCTGAGCAGAGCACGAGGCCTCTTGCAGAGCCCTGGAGCAGCCTCCCACTTTCCAGCCCGGGCCTGGTGGGGTGACACTGTCCCCTCCCTGCAGGACACTCCCCCAGAACTCTTTGGGGGGGCCTTTTGTGTCTATTCCTGGTTGCTGATTCCTGCTGAGGACCTGAGGGAGCCTCTGCAATCCCATCCATGGGGCACAATCTCCTCTCCAGAGCTTGACTCACTGCAGACTTTGCAGGGAAATCTGTGCTGGCAGCTGCATCCTGAGCCCCAGGGCAGTTTGTATCCCTGAGTGCTGATCCATTCTGGGGACCCAAGGGATCCTCTGCCACTCCATCCATGAAGCAGGAGTAACCCTCCTGCCCTTGACTCCCTGCAGAGGAACAAGTGCCCTCTCTCTGTTTGGGAGAAGCCAGATGCTGCCCCTGGGCCATCAGAAGTGGTGCTGAAGCCTCTTTCAGCCCAGCCCTGGTGCAGTTTTCTCATCCCCTCACCAAGTGCCCGCTCCCCCAGCCGGCACTGACCAACCAGGGCGTTTAGCACACTTGGTTTGGTGGTTTGGAGAATCAGACCCACACTGGCAGGGGGCCAGAGAACCCCAAGTAACAGCCCTGGAGAATTTTAAGTGACACTACAGTAATACAGCTTTTGATAAGGATATATAAACTCAATCAAGTCATGAAAAAATGACCTCACTCCTCTCATTCTGCCAATTAAACACCATTTTTTGTGCTGAATCTTCATATTTTGGAGTATTTCGGGCTAAACTTTAACTTTTTGCAATTTGGGGGGCGGTCCATCTCACTATTTCTTAGTGCTTTTTTCCCTGAATCTCAGTGGTTTTGTTTTTTCTGGGCTGAATCTTGGTGTTTGGAGGTTTTTATGGTCACAGGATGCCCGGTGAGTTCTAGAGATGGACTTGGGCAGGAGGAACCCCCAAGCCAACGCGCTCAGCCCTTGTTTCCCCCCCATCAGGATTTGTCCTTCCCAAAGCTTGGTCGGATGGAGGAGGAGGCTGTGAGGAAGAGGAAGATGCCTTGGTCCCCCCAGGCAGGTGAGGAGGAAGTCAGTGTCCCTTTGGGCGGGTGTTGTGCTGGCTCTGTCAGCCGAGCATGGCCCCGGCTGCAGGACAACCCCGCTGGCGCCGCCGTCCTGCCGGGGCCGGAGTTGGGGGGATGTCCTTGGCCTTCCCTGTGGGCCGGAGGCCAATCCCCTGCCTGTCCTTCTTGCTTCCTGCCCCAGGCCCCGAGGTGAGGACGGAGAGCCCGGAGGACAAATCCCCCCGTGAGCCCCTGGTGGGAGAGGCCGTTTTGAAGGGCTCCCCGGCGCAGGAAGGCAGCGGGGAGGAAAAGGGCCGGAGATCCCCCCGCAGGAGGGGCTCCAAAGCCATCCCAGGGTGCTCTGAGGAGGAAAGAGCCAGCCTGTGCCGGGAAGGCGGCTGGAGCTTGAGGGGGAGCTCTGACCTGGTGGTCCCTGAGCAGCCTTCCAGCAGGGGGAAGCCCTTCAGGTGCTTGGAATGTGGGAAGAGCTTCAGCAGGAGCACCACCCTCCTCACTCACCAGCACATCCACACTGGAGAACGGCCCTACCCGTGTGGGGAATGTGGGAAGAGCTTCAGGCAAAGCTCCAAGCTGATCCGACACCAGCGCATCCACAGTGGGGAATGGCCCTACACATGTAGGGAATGTGGGAAGGGCTTCAGTGACAGCTCCAACCTCTGCACCCACCAGCGCATCCACACTGGGGAACGTCCCTACACGTGTGGGGAATGTGGGAAGAGCTTCAACTGCAACTCCAACCTCCTCACCCACCGGCGCATCCACACTGGAGAACGTCCCTACACGTGTGGGGAATGTGGGAAGAGTTTCAGACACAGCTCCACCCTCCACTCCCACCAGCACATCCACACTGAGGAACTGCCCTACACGTGTGGGGAATGTGGGAAGAGCTTCAACTGCAGCTCCAGCCTCCTCAGCCACCAGCGCATCCACACTGGGGAGCGGCCCTACACGTGTGGGGAATGTGGAAAGAGCTTCAGTGACAGCTCCAATCTTCACGCCCATCAACGCATCCACACCAGGGAACGGCCCTACACATGTGGGAAATGTGGGAAGAGGTTTCAGACCAGCTCACATCTCCTCAGGCATGAGCGGACGCACACGGATGAGAGGCCCTTCCGCTGCACCGACTGCGGGAAGGGCTTCAAGCAGAATGCTCACCTCGTCACCCACCGGCGCATCCACACCAACGGACCCACCAGTAAGGGAAGCCCTGTGAGTGCCCCGACTGCAGGAAGAGCTTCGGCTGTATGACTGACATGCAGAAAAGGTTTCAAAAGGTCTTCAGGATTTTGAGTATCTGCACTCCAACATCAATTTATTCTTTTGAATATGTGTAAGTTTAACCTCATTTTAGTCTGAAAGCCAAATTCACCACTACCCCATTCCCTGATAACCGTGGGCTGATTCTGACAAGTGAGGCACAAATTACCCACTGCCCAGCAAAAACCAGTGGGGCCAGCCAGTGGTCTCTGCCCTGGCAGCCCAGTTTCCCCAGTCTCATCTCAAAATGACCAGTTACACTGAAGCAAAGAGCACTGGAACCAGTGCAACAAGCCCCAGTCTGACTTTCACACCTGCCCACGTGTCCTGTTTCTGCTGCTCTACAGACTTCCTTGTTTAAAATACAATGGAAAAATGAACAGTTTTTGGGGTTGTTTTGGTTTTGGGCTCGGGTTCTTTTCCCCCCACTGTTCTCATTAACCTCATTTCAAATCTATTTCGGTGTTTGAAGATGATTTAAAATTTTGAATGACTTTTAATGTTAATGCCTTGACCAAAGTATCAAAACATGAAAAATAAAAAAAAAAAAAACAGAAAGCTGTCCATTTTTGTCACAATCAAACACTCAGAAGTACTAACATAAGCACAGTGAAAACCCCATAAAAAAGACCATTAAAATAATTTTAATATTTATATATTATTATATTTTTACTAAACTTAACATAAGGAAATTTAATTCCTGACATCAGCTTTCCCCATCTCTCAAAAAGGTAATTTAGTTACATCTTAGTCACCCTTGAAAGGCTCTTTCCAGTTGGGTTGGCCTCTGCCTTAGACACTCATGAGATCTGCTAAAACCAATTTAAGGGCATATTTCCCCACCAGGTTCAACTGCATTGGTTTTACCAAAAGCTTTGCAAGTAACCCCACAACTTTCATCTTAAACTCTTCTCTCAACCTTGTAAAATAATTAGCAGTAATGTGTTATAATTAAGAACACATTCTTGTTCTCAAAGTCATTCACACAACAAAAAGATACCACAGAAATGGCCAAAATATCAGTAGCAACTTCTACACTTTGGAAATCTACATTTGGTTTAAAAGATTTCACAGTGGTTGTTTCCTTAGGAATTCAGGCACATTTTACTAACAAGTTTCAATAAAGTTACAAAAACATCTTTCTCCACTAAGACACAGGCAGTCATCCCAACCTGAGGTAGGCACTGAAAAGCCCAATTTTTTTCTTAGCTGTCACGAGTCTTTCATTCCTTCTGCCACATCAATTAGGCATCAGCCCATTTTTCAAGCTGCTGTTCTCTACCAGTTCCTACTTTGGTTTCCAAGCCCAGTATTTTGGCCACGATAAAATCAGGGACCTGGGCAGTCCTGTCAGAATGACAAAGAGTACTGACCCTCCCTGCCAAGGGAGACAAACCATTCCCAACCTCGACCAAAGGGTCAAGGCAACGATTCTGAAACAAAATTTACAAAGTTTTTCTCTTCAGTTTTTTGCTGCAATTCTCTGTTGCTCTATTAAAAGAGCACAGCAGTGAAAGACAAGGCCTGATGGCCAAACCCAGGGCTTCAACCACTTGAGGTCTATTGAAACCTTTCTGTGAGGAAAGGCTGAGAGAACTGGGATTGTTGAGGCTGGAGAAGGGAAGGCTTTGGGGTGACCTAATTATGGCCTTCCAGTCCCCTCAGTAAAGTCGTGGACAACACCCAGCTGGGTGTGAGTGTGGATGTGCTGGAGGGCAGGAAGGCTCTGCAGAGGGATCTGGACAGGCTGGATCAATAAGGCCAAGTGTCAGGGCCTGCCCTTGGGTCCCAGCAACCCCCTGGAACGCTCCAGGCTGGGGGCAGAGGGGCTGGAGAGCTGCTCAGCAGGAAGGGACTTGGGGGTGCTGCTTGACAGGGGCTGGATATGAGGCAGAGTGTGCCCAGGGGGGCAAGAAGGCCAAGGGCATGGTGGCCTCTGTGGAGAAGAGTGTGGCCAGCAGGAGCAGAGAACTGATTGCCCCTCTGTGCTGGGCACTGGGGAGGCCCCAGCTGGAGTGCTGTGTCCAGTTCTGGCCCCTCAGTGCCAAAAGGCCCTTGAGGGGCTGGAGCGTGTCCAGAGAAGGGACCGGAGCTGGGGAAGGCTCTGGAAAACATGTCTGCTGAGGGACGGCTGAGGGAACTGGGCTTGTTGAGTCTGGAGAAGGGGAGGCTCAGGGGGGACCTCATTGCTCTCTGCAATGACCTGAAAGGAGGTTTTAGTGCGGCAGGGGTTGGTCTCTTCTGCCAAGGCTATAGTTACAGGAAGAGAGGAAATGGCTTTAAATTGCTTTGAGCAACGTTCATATTAGATATTAAAGAAACCTTTTTCCACTGAGAGAGTGTTCAGGCACTGGAACAAGTAGCCCAGGGAAGCGGTGGAGTCTCTGGAAATGTTCAGGTGTGTGGTGGGTTGACCTTGGCTGGACACCAGGTGCCCTCCCAGCCGCTCTATCACTCCCCTTCCAAGCGGGACAGGGGAGAGAGTAAGGTGGAAAAAAAACAACTGGTGGGTTGAGATAAGGCAGTTTTTTTAAAGCGAAAGCAGGGTTAGCTCTCTACTTCCCATGAGCAGCCATGGTCGGCCACTCCCGAGGAGCAGGGCTTGAGTCCGCGGGACGGTTCCTCAGCAGGCAGCCATCAGACAATGAATGCCCCCCTCCTGCTCCCTGCCTCAGCTTTTAGAGCTGAGCTGACCTCCCATGGGCTGCAATGTCCCTTGGCTCAGTTGGGCTCAGCTGGCCTACTTGGGTCCCCTGCCAGGCTCTTGCCCTCAGCTAAGGAAGGAATGTCCCAGTGTTGGTGCTGTGCTCAGCAGGGGCCAAAACACTGGGGTGTTCTCAACCCCCTTCCAGCTGCCAATGCCAAGCCCAGCCCTGGGAGGGCTGCTGTGGGGAACTGAACTGCAGCTCAGCCAGACCCAACCCAAATATCTATGGCACATATTGTATAGAATCCATCCTTAGGTGTTGTATGATAGATCTATAAGAGATTACAAATAATAAGCAAGAATAAGGCAAGTGTCCTCCTTAGGGACACACCGCACCGAAACTCCTGCCTGGGTTTGTTCCCTGGGGGTCTCTGCAGCAGCAAGCACAGCCCCACACTGACTGCTCTGGGCTGTGCAGGCATTTGTGGTTCTGCCTGTCTCACACACACCCCCAACCTTGGGATGGATCTGGATGTCACTGGATGTGATGTCACAGGGGAGATGTGATGTCATAAGGGAGATGTGATGACATATTATGGTTGTGACGTTGGTAGATATGATGTCACAGAAAGGATGTGATGTCACAGGGGAACTCTGATGTCACGAGGAGGATGCAATGTAATTTGGGAAATGTGATGTCACAGGAAGAATGTGATGTCATATGATGGGTGCCAAATCATAGGAGAACTGTGATGGCACAGGGGAGCATGTCATGTCACAGGGATGACAGGATATCACAAGAGAGATGTGATATCATATGAAGGATGTGACATCATAGGGGAGATGTGATGTCATAGAAAGGCTATGATGTCATAGGGGAACTGTGATGTCACGGGGAAGATGTGATGTCACAGGGGAGGACCTGACATCACAGGCATGATATGATATCACAGTATAGGTTTGATGTCACAGAGGTGTGATGTCATAGGGGAGATGTGATGTCATATTATGGTCGTGATGTCACAAGGATGGATGTGATGTCAGGAGGAGGTGTGATGTCACAGGGAGGACATGATGTCACAGGAAGGATGTGATGTCACAGGAAGGATGTGATGTCATGGGGATGACGTGCATTCACAGGGATTCTATATCACAGAAAAGATGTGATGTCATATGATGGACGTGATGTCATATGGGAGATTTGATGTCAAAGAAAAATGTGATGTCATAGGGGAGCTGTGATGTCACAGGGGCAATGTGATGTCATGGGGAGGATGGGCTGTCACAGGGCAGGTGTGATGTCAGAGGGATGATATCACTGGAGAGATGTGATGTCATATGATGGATGTGACATCATAAAGGAGCCTTGATGTCACAACAAGGATATGATGTCACAGGGGAGGTGTGATGTCACAGGGAGGATTTGATGTCACAGGCGAGCACGGGATGTCACAGGGATGATATGATATCACAGAAGAGATGTGACATCACAGGAAGGGTATGATGTCACTGGGCAACTGTGATATCATGGGGAGGTGTGATGTCATAGGGGAGATGTGATGTCACAGGGGAGGATGTGATGTCACAGGGATTATTTGATATCACAGGAGAGGTGTGATGTCATATGATGGATGTGATGTCATATGGGAAATGTGATGTCACAGGGTGGATGTGTTATCATAGGGAGCTGTGAGGTCACAGGGACGATGTGAGGTCACAGGGGAGCACGTGACATCACAGTGATATGATATCACAGGATATATGTGATGTCATATGATGGGTGTGATATCATAGGACAGATGTGATGTCACAGGGAGGTGTGTTGTCACAGGAACATGTGATGTCAGAGGGGAGGACGTGATGTCACAGGGATAATATGTTATCACATGAGAGATGTGATGTCATATGATGCATGTGACATCACAGGGGAGCTGTGATATCACATGAAAAATGTGATGTCACAGGACCGATATGATGTCATAGGGGAGATGTGGATGTCACAGGACGGATGTGATGTCACAGGGAGGATGTTATGTCACAGGGGAGCTGTGATGTCACAAGGGAGGACATGACATCACAGGGATGATCTGATATCACAAGGGAGATGTGATGTCTTATGATGGATGTGACGCCATAGGGAAGATGTGATGTCTCAGGAAGGACGTGATGTCACAGGGCAGGTGTGATATCATGGGGAGGATGTGATGTCACAGGAAAGATCTGATGTCACAGGGGAGCTGTGATTGTAACCGTTCGTTTGGATACATGTCCGGAATAAAGACATGTGCCAGAAATACTCAAACACACAAAATATCTTTTATTACAGTGAGAATAATAATAATAATAAACTTAGCAAGAGGAATCAAAAACTAAAAAAGGATACAACATAACTACCTTATCGGGTGGCATTAAAACAAATACTACAAACAGCATTTAATACAGTATTAACTAGTGAAAAGGGATACCAAGAAAGGATCTTAACACAATATTATGGATAACACGATATTGGTTAGTAAAAAGGGAAACGAAAGGAAAAATACCATAAACATAAAAGGGGAATTTAAGGAACACTAAAAGGATATTAAAAGGTTTGTTCTCTCAGTTGCTTCCTGTCAATAACCTGTGCTTACCCACACAGACAGGCCAGGGCTGCCAGGATCTGCAGCAGCTGGTCGGTGCCCGTGCTTAGCGGGCGTCCCCGCGGAGCAACACAGTCTCCATGGCAGGATGAGGATCGCTCACCCCAGCAGTCCTGACACCCCATTTTATCAGCTCCACATTACACCACGTAGGGCCAGTACCCAGTATAAGGTGATGCCTGAGTGGCAGCCAAACCCCGCCTGTTCATCACCTGATAGCAACAGTCTGTGCATGCCCTGCTGTAGGGCAAGGGGCGAGTGACCCCTGCCCACATCATCTTCCTCCCATCATCATCTTTCTCACCCCTATGTATGACCTCTACCACCTCTACCACTGTGTTTCAAGGGTAGATGTATCTATCTTGCAATATGTAGCAAAACCAAGGAAGAACTCAGCTCTGATAATAGGGGATATCAAGCTGACTTGCTAAAAAGCACAATGGACCTTACAATTAACCTGTGCCATGAAGTTACATTGTACCATACTCTGGCTGGTTTCACATCCTAATATGATTCCTTTCTCACGCCTCTATGCTCCATTGATCATCTAATTCAAAAGTACCCCCCTTACATTTGTTTAAATATAAAATGAACCAAGGACAATTTTTGAGAGCTTTGCATTTAGATTTCATTAGTCTGAAGTAGTAAAATAAATGGTTTTGTGTGTATTTGTCTATATAGAATCATGGAGTGGTTTGGGTTGGAAGGGACCTTAAAGGTCTTCTCATTCCACCCCTGCCATGGGCAGGGACACCTTCCACTAGAGCAGGTTGATCCAGCCTGTCCTTGGACACTTGCAGGGATCCAGGGGCAGCCACAGCTTCTTTGGGAATTCCATCCCTGCCCCTCCCCACCCTCCCAGGGAAGGATTTCTTCCCAGTCTCCCATCTAACCCTGCCCTCTTTCAGTTGAAAAACCATTGCCCCTTGTCCTGTCCCTCCAGGCCCATATCAAAAGTCCCTCTCCCTCCTTTTTATAAGCCCCCTTCCCTGGTGGGGTGTCTTCAGCTCCTCCCAGGACCTGTGTGTGTCTGTATCTATCTTGTATCTGTGTATATTTATAGACAGGATATATTTTAATACATTTCTATCCATATATTTAGATATAGATATTTACACACTGTAAATATTAATGCACACCTATCTACACAATGATGTTAACTTTGTGTCCAGACCTACCCCTTCCATTCTGTAACCTTTTTGGGGGGTTTATTCCTTGGGATTTCCAGGGTCTCACTTTCAGTGGAGCGGATCTTTCCCACCTGGATCTTTGCTGCATCAACTTCAAGGTGGCCAATCTGAGCCGCTGCAACCTGGCCCGTGCCAACCTGTGCTGTGCCAGCCTGGAGAGGGCTGACCTGTCAGGCTCTGTGCTGGATGGAAGAGCTGCTGCAGCTTGGGAGGGCTGGGCTTGTGTTAACAGAGAGGAGCTGGAACAAACAGAGCGGTGTAAAACATCGAGTTCTTAAATATATTCTAGAGTTGTTCTGGTTCCCAAAGCTTTTACACTTCCTCCCAGTAATGATTTAATGGGATTGACTCCCAAAGCAGAAATTAAAAGTGTCTTCTCGATTGTCTTTGATGTTGTTTTTCCGGCCCTCAGTGACTCCTGTCTGTGCCAGTGTGCCAACCTGCCAGGGGTGAAGATGCTGCGCTCCAGCGCAGAGGGAGCGTCCCTGAAAGGCTGCAACTCTGAGGACCCATCAGGCCCTAAAGCTAATCTGGAAGGTGAGAAGCTTTTGCCTTGTGAATCTGTGCCAACTGAAGCCTGTGTTTGTGCATTTCTATGGCCCAGAAAAGGTCCAGCTGTGGTTTGTCCAACCCTGAGAAGGGCCCACAAGGGCTGCACTGAGTCTGTGACCATCTCAGCCCCAAAGCCCCTTGTCCTCCTCCAATTCACACAGCTCTGAGGCAGCACCAGTGTGGAGCTGCTGTGTTCCTGACTGGTTTTCCTCACAGAACTCCTTTCTGTGTGTGTTCCAGGTGCCAGCCTGAAAGGAGTGGCCATGGAGGGCAGTCAGATGACAGGAATTAACCTCCGAGTTGCAACGCTGAGAAACCCCAAACTAAAGAACTGTAACCTCGGAGGAGCAACGTTGGCAGGAACTGATTTGGAAGTGAGTTAGGATTCATTTTCCATCCTATTCCTTTCTCTCCTATAGTCAGCTGGTAACTGGGGGGATTGCTGGCTTTTGGCTGACCTCTCCAGCTTCAGAGTACAATGGAGTTCAGGTAAATGGACTTCAAGTAAAGCTTTGAACAGAGTTCTGGGGGCATTCCATTGACACTTCTTTTTCTTTCCCCTTCCAAATTGTGACCTATCAGGTTGTGACCTCCAGGAAGCCAATTTGAGGGGCTCTGATGTGAAAGGAGCCATCTTTGAAGAGATGCTGACCCCCCTGCACATGTCCCAGAGCGTCAGATAGGGAAGAGAAGACGTCAAAGAGGAAGGAATCCAAACATTTGTTGTGACTTTCTTCACCTCCTCCCCTTCCTGAGTTAGAAGGAATGGTTATTAGACAACTTCCATTTGCAGTAGTGCCCAAGTAGACTCTTTTTGGTCACTTTTGGGGAGGGAATTTTTATTTCAGAGGTGGAAAGAGAGAGTTTCTCCCTTTGTGAAGAGAGTGAGGAAGTGGGCTGGTTCTGAAACCAGAAGTGGGGCTGGTTTGGGGGGGAGGGTTCAAGACTTTCATTGTTTAGCATTGCCTGACTTTGGAATGCATTTTAATGTCTAAAGCACAATATATGCAATTCTCTTTGTTAAGTCTGTAGCTGCAATATGAATAGAAAATATTATTGCTGTATAGTAGCAAAGAAAGTGGAGGTTTACAGGTAGACAAGTGTCTTTACAGTCAGTGTCTTCATTCCTGCGGGGTGTTAATGCCAGGGGTGGTCAAACATTGCCCACGGGATGTGTTCAGGTCTCTGCTGGGGTGGAAACAGTGGGGAACTGTCCTCAGAGGTCCTAAATTGCTGTGGAGTAGTTGGAGTGCAGGTTTAGAGCAGCTTTATCCCCTCAAATGTGCAGAGGAAGCTGCTGCCCCTGCAGGGACCTGCCCAGAGCCTGGATTGAGTTCCCCCTGGAAGATCCCTGGGCAGAAATGGGCTGTCTTAGTCAATGCTCTCCAAAGGAGTGTGAAATTGCACTCTCAGTCCCAGCTGGGAAGAAAAATTCCCCTGCTTCCACATGTCCTGAGCACTCCAGACTGGAGTTCCTGTAGCTTTTTCCTTCTTTGTTGGGAATTCAATGGACAGAGGAAAACACAGAAGTGTCCCCAGAGCAGAGAGAAGCTCTGGGGCCACAGCACCTGCTCCCCCCTCCTCTCATCCCTTCAGGAGATGAAGAAATGGCCCTGTTTCCCCTCAATGTACTCTGCAAATCCTCCTTGAAACATGGGCATAATCCCATTTGCCAGCCAGATCCACTCTGGGCTGCTTAAAGTGGCTGTAAAAGCATCTTGCCTGGGGCCAAGTGCCCCTTCCACACTTGCTTCACCTGTGGAAAAAAGCAGGGAAAGCTGTTTTTTGTGTGGGCACCCTTCACATCTCAGTGTTTGTGATCTTGGGAATCCTCTCGGACCTGAAACAATGCCAGATTATCTGCTGTTGTGAGATATGTACCTGGAGATTGTTTTGATCTGTGTTTAAATCTTCCTTGAAAATACAACTGATAGAAAACAATGTAAAAAGAACGGAAAAAGAAAAAAAAAGAGAAAAAGGCAATACGAAATAAGAAAAAGGAGAAAAAAGAGAAAAAAAGAAAGAAAAAATAGGAAAAAATTAGACAAATAATAAAAATAAAAGAAAAAAGAGAAAAAAGAAAAAGAGAAAGAAAAAAGGGGAAAAAAGGAAGCAGAAAGAAAAAAGGAAAGGAAAAAAAGAAAGAGAAAAGAGAGGAAAAAAAGACAGAAAAACAATAAAACCAAAAAATTATTATCTCCACACCGCTCACGCGCAAAGGGCCGCTGTGATCAGCCAAGGACTACAACTCCCGTGGTGCCCGGCGCCCCGCGCAGGCGCAGCGGCGGGTTTACGGAGGCGTGGCCGCGCGCTGATTGGCTGCGGCGGTGTTCTCTAAAGGCGGTGCGCGCGCAGAGCGGGAATCGGTGATGGCGGCGGGGCCTTTGTCTGTGTGAGCTGGCGGGGGGTGCGGGAGAGCGGGGTCTGGGGATCCCCTCGGGGGCTGCGGGGAGCGCGGCTGTGGGTGGAAAGGCTGGAGGGCTCGGGAGGGTTTAGCCGAGGGGTTCGGGGGTTCCCGAGGGTCAGAGCGCAGGGCCTTGGAACCGTCTCGGGGGCCGCGGGGCCCGGGGGCCTCCCAAGAACCCGGATGTTCGATTCGATTGCCAAGAAAGTCCCTCGGAAAAAAAAATCAGAACCACCCAACGAAAAAAAGAACCCTAAAAAAAGGAAAAGTGAGAAAAAGGTGAAGGAAAAACTGGAAGGGTCAGGATGATTTTATTGCTTTGCTTCAGTTTTTCCTTGGTCTCCTCCTTCTCAGATTTTCTGCTCTCTTCCTTTACAGAAGCTCTTTTGCTGTTCTGTGGTTTTGGGGTCCCTGGGGGGTCCCTGAGGAGGTTTGGGGGGGTCTCTGAAGGGGTTTAGTGTCCGGAGGGGACTTAAGGGGGGGAGTTGACAGTCCCTGAATGGGTTTAGGAATCCCTGAGGGAGTTTTGGAGTCTCTGAGGGAATTGGGAGGTCCTGGGGGGCTTTTGGGGGAGTCTTTGAAGCAGTTTTGTGGATTTCTAGTGGGATTTCAGGAGTCCCAGATGGTTTTGAGGGTCCCTGAAAGGAGTCCCAGGTGGGTTTTGCAGGTCACTGGGAGGGTTTAGGGGGTCCTGGGGGTGGCTGAGGTCTCTGAGAGGATTTGTGGGGTCCTTGAGGAGGTTTGGATGGGTCCAGAGGTGGATTTCTGAGGGGATTTCAGGGGTTTTGAGGGGATTTTAAGGAGTCTCTGTGTCGGCAGACCAACCCCAGGGAAAGGGAATCCAATGCCTGTCCCGAACCCCAGAGACCCCCAAAACTCAGCACACAGAAACCCCACAGGGAGGGGGTCCCGAGGGTCCCCTAAAGCCCAGCAATGGGGCTCAGGGGATCTTCCAGGCCCCAAGGGAGGGGTCCTG
>NW_024105006.1:0-71460 GCF_003945595.2 Pipra filicauda | reverse complement strand
CCAATGCATGTGAGACCTCCAGCAGCCCACCCAGGAGGGACCCCAGAACCCCAAAGTGGGTGGACCAGCGAGGGGGAACTCCACTGCTGAGAGGGTTGTTTTGGGCTGAATCTTGGTGGTTTGGAGGTTTTCTTGGCCAGAAGCCGCCCAGTAACATCTAGAGATGGCCTTGGGCAGGAGGAACCCCCAGCCAAAGCACTCATCCTTTGTTTTTCCCCACACAGCAGGATTTCTCCTTCCCAAAGCTTGGCCGAATAGAGGAGGAGGCTGCGAGGAAGAGGAAGATGCCCCAGGACCCCCAGGCAGGTGAGGAGGAAGTCAGTGCCCCTTTGCCCTGTCTTGTCCTGTATCTCCCAGCTGAGCATCGCCCCCGGCTGCAGGACAACCCCGCTGCCGCCACCGTCCTGCCGGGGCCGGAGTTGGGGGGATGTCCTTGGCCTTCCCTCTGGGCCGGAGGCAAATCCCCTCCCTGTCCTTCTTCCCTCCTGCCCCAGGCCCCGAGCTGAGGACGGAGAGCCCGGAGGACAAATCCCCCTGGCAGAGCCTGGTGGGAGAGGCCGTTTTGAAGGGCTCCACGGTGCAGGAAGGCAGCGGGGAGGAAAAGCCACGAAGGTACCCCAGGAGGAGGGTCTCCAAAGGCAGCCCAGGGTGCTCTGAGGAGGAAAGACCCACCCTGTGCCGGGAAGGCGACGAGAGCTTGAGCCAGAGCCCTGACCTGGATGTCCATGAGCAGCCTCACACCAGGAAAAAGCCCTTCAAGTGCTTGGACTGTTGGAAGAGCTTCAGCCAGAGCTCCCACCTGATCTGCCACCAGCGCACCCACACCGGGGAACAGCCCTACATGTGTGGGGAATGTGGGAAGAGCTTCATCTGCAGCTCCAACCTGATCTGCCACCAGCGCACCCACACTGGAGAACGGCCCTACAAGTGCTTGGAATGCAAGAAGAGGTTTCAGACCAGCGGGAATCTCCTCCTGCATGAGCGGACACACACAGGGGAGAGGCCCTTCCTCTGCACCCACTGTGGGAAGGGCTTCATCCAGAACTCCCACCTCGTCACCCACTGGCACATCCACAGCGGGAACAGGCCCTACAAGTGTGGGGAGTGTGGGAAGAGCTTCAGCCAGAGCTCTGCCTTGACCTCACACCAACGGACCCACCAGTAAGGGAAGCCCTAAAGGTGCCTTGACTGTGGGAAGAGCTTTGTCTGCTGCTCCAACTCCATCACCCACTGGAGGAGTGATGTCTTCCCACATTGGGAAGACACCTGGCTGGTGGTCTCCACATCCTCCTGGTTCCCCACAGGCACCTGGGTGAACACAGTGGGAGAAACATCCATGGGGTCACAAACTGACCTGGAAAATTCAGTGGGAAGAGCTGATTTGTTGAATTTAAAACAAAGACATTCAACAAAGACATCTAAAGCCCCACCATTTTACTGGCATTTGGGGTCATTTGGAGATCCAGGGGAATATTTGGGAGGATTTGGAGTTTCTGGTGGGATGTGGGGGAGATTACCCCAAAAATGGGGGTTCCCAGCCTGGGCAAACGGGGCCACATTCTTGTAGTTGTGCCAGCAGTTCATGTCCCCCTGATCCTGTCTGTTCTCCAGGAACTCCCCTTGGCTGTTCCAGTGCCTGGCCTGGGTCTCCCCACACGGGGTGTCCCCCCCAGGTGCCCAAATCTCTGCTGAAGTGCCTGAGCTGCTCTCAGTTGGAGATGTACCCGGGCAGGAACCTCTCCCGGTCGGGGCCGTTCACTCGGCTTTTCCCAGGACCTGGAACAGCCCTGGGGGTGCAGGGACACAGGGCAGGGGGTGCCCCCCCAGCAGCCCTCAGCCCCCCCAGCAGGTTGGGAGCTCAGGGGGCCACCCCGGACCCCCCTTTCCCACCCCCCTCTACCCCACAGCTGCTGCAGCACCAGTTACTGAGTGGGGGAGTCCCCCCATCAGCCCCCCAGGGACGGACAGGGGGCTTGGGCACCTGTGCACAATTGTCACCAGAGCAAGCACACAAAGGGTTACAGAAGCAGTGGACATTCCCAGGGTGGATCTGCCCCCTCCCAGAGCCCCAGGGAACCGCTCCAGGGCTCAAGTGATGGGGGGCAGGGGAGACCCATGTGGGAACTCCCTGCCCTCTGTCCCCCTGCCCACTGTCCAACACCCCTTTTCTCCCCTCTCCCACCCCTTTCCCATCATCCCCACCGTCCCCAGCTCCCCCCCAGCTCGGTTTGGGGGTGTTTCTTCCCCCTGCCCTGCTC
Organism: Pipra filicauda; assembly: GCF_003945595.2. Taxonomy (NCBI): domain Eukaryota; kingdom Metazoa; phylum Chordata; class Aves; order Passeriformes; family Pipridae; genus Pipra; species Pipra filicauda. Next base: position 69,202 of record NW_024105006.1, on the reverse strand, counting down.
AGTTTCACAGTCTCAGCCCCCTCCTCGCTCACTTTGGAGGTCCCAGCCCCCCTTTTCTCCCGTTCTCCCCCCTTTTCCCATTGTCCCCTGAAAGGCAGCTGTTAAATATTGGGTGCTGAAAAAGCTGCTCCATCGTGTCCATTCCAAATTAAGCCTACATTTCTTAGGAGGGACTGGCATCCAAAGGGCAGCAAGAAGAGTCTTCTAATTCTCTTCTGCTTGATCCTCTCTGCAGCCGCCGATTTTCCCTCAAACCAGGCGGGAAAACAGGAAGAGCCCTGGTGTGGTCGGGGAGCAGCGCTGACCCCAAAGGGCTGCATTTCCCCTGCCGATCGTCCTGCTCTGCCCTCCCCCGGGGCTGGCTCTGCCTGGCGCTGGCCGGACGTGCCGGGGCTCCTCACTGAGCAAAGCCCTTGCCAAAGTTGAGGGGCAAGTGCCGAGCCCGGCTGGCCTGGGAGGAAGCGACAGCAGCGCGGGCCGAGCGGGCGGGATGGGGTCCGAGCAGCGGCGGGAAGTTGCAAACTTGGCAGCCAAGAAGTTGAACTAAAGTGAAGCAGCTCCAAAAGGCCGTGGTCTTGGCGTGGGGGCGGGAGGAAGGGGAGCTCCGTGACTGCGGCCGGGGCTGGTTGGGAGCGGAGCGGCCGGGGCTGCCCCCGGGGCTCGCGGGGGCCAACGGGGAACGGACAAACGGACCAACGGACCAACGGCCCCTGCGCTTCGGCAGCAGCAGCGACTGTAGCGACGCGCTCTCGCTCTGACTCTTGTTCGGGCTCTCCTTGCTCGAGCTCTTCGTCCTCCTCTCCCTCTCCCGGTGTCCCGCTGTCCCAGTGTCCCTGTGCCGGTGTCCCTGTGCCGGTGTCCCATTGCCAGTGTCCCTGTGCCAGTGTCCCACTCCCGCTGTCCCTGTCCCGTTCCCGGTCCCCCCTCCCCTTGCCGGCCCGGGCCATGGCCCCGGCCGTTCCCCTGTGCCGGGCGGGGCCGCCCCGTCCCCGGCCCTGGGCGGCCCGGCGCGGTCTCGCCCTCGCCCGGCTCCCGGCGCGCCGGCTGTGGCGCTGCTGGGCGCTCCTGTGGGGCTGGCTGTGGGACGGGCTCGGCCTCGCCGCCCCTTGGCTCCGCCTGGCTCGAGCCCGGCGCCTGCCGGGGCCGGCGGGGGCCGCGGGCGCCGCGGCCGCTGCCGCCTCCTCGGCGGCTTCCCCGGCCAGAGCTCCGCCGCTCGCCAGCCCGGCCGCCGGCAGCGAGCCGCCGCTGCCCGCTGCGGCTGGGGAAGCCCGGCCCGGGCCGCTTGAGGGGCGCTCGGGGGCCGTGCCGGGCCCCGGCCCCAACGCTGACGGCCACGTCTCGCCCGCACCGAAGGCCAAGGAGCCGCTGCACGAGCGCTACCGGCTGCATTCGCTGCTGGGCAGCGGCGGCTTCGGCCGCGTCTACGCGGGGACCTGCCTGGCGGACGGAGCCCCGGTGAGTGCAGCAGGAGGAGGAGAAGGAGGAGGAGGAGGAGGGCGGGACGGGCGGCGAGCTCAACCCGCCCTTCCCCTTGGCTTGCAGGTGGCCATCAAAGCCGTGTCCCGGGATGGCATTTATTTTTTTAGAAAAATAAAAAAAAAAGGGGCAAAGGTGTGGGAACCCAAACCCAGCTTTCAGCAAAGGAAAACAAGGGCTGACAAAAACCTCGTGATCTGAAGGAGCTGGACCCTTCTCAGAAGACCTGTTAAAGTTCTACCTCATGGATCAAGCTTGGCTCCAGCAGAAATCAGAAAGGACGTTTCAGATGATTGTATCAAACCATGTCTAAACCCCTGTAATCCCTCTGTCCCCCATGTAATCTGACTAGAAGAAAAATTAACTGTTTGGAAATTGCAGTAAAAATTTGTGTAACTCCCCAATTAACATAGGTTGTCCCCTTCATTAACATACAGCCCCAGATGCCTTTACAATAGTGTTCTCGTGTTCAATAAACTATTCCAGTTCCCCATACTGGGATTGTGTCTAGCTTTTATTTTTCAGACCGCCACTCAAAGGGGCTAAAAGGGGGCTGCGACCTCCACTGAGCTGAGCCACCTCACTGCGGTTTGTCCAGTGAAGTCTCCCTTTTATTGCAATAAAAGTTTATTTTTTTTCGTCGGCTCCTCGATCTCCTGGCTATTTCTGTGTTTCCCACTGGCTGGAATTTCAGACGACCACAATCCCATGGTCTCTACAGCCCCGGCTGTCCCGCACCTTCCCATCTCCAACAAGGTCTTTGCTGTGTGTTAGGAAGAGGTGGAGCAGTTCCTTTGGCTTGTCAGAGGCTCCAGCCCCCTGGGCCAGGAAGTTGTCGTCACCGCTTTCCGGGAACCTGCTGGACTCTTGGTGCTTGGCTGTGTGGCTTCTCCAGCTGCCGCCAGGGCAGTTGAAGTCTCCACGAGAAGCAGGGACTGTGACCTGGAGGCTGCTTCAAGCTGCCTGTAGAGGTCTCCTCCCCATCTTGCTCCTGCTCAGGAGGCCTGGAGCAAACCCCCACAGCAGTGTGCCCATTCCCAACCTGCCCGCCCTTTGATCCTGACCCATCAACTCCTGAGTGGCTCGCCATCCCCCCCAAGACAGAGGTCGAGACCTTCCGAGTGTCACCTCCCCGAGATCTACGGATGTCGTCTCCCTGGGCTCCTGTGAGGCCCCGCATGTGGTTGCCAGCGCATTCTTCCCTCTCCCTTATGGGCCCTGTCCAATGCAGCCCCAGGGCAGCCCGGAGGAGCCCTGTCTGGGGCTGCGCTGGGGTGACCGGGGACACGGTGGGCTCACTGGGAGCAGCCTTCCAAAGCCCCAGAGCGGCAGGATGGTGCCCAGGCTCTGCTCAGGGCTGCTTTGGGCGTGGGGCCGTCTGCGCGAGTCCTGCACGGGACCCATGTGTCCTGGCTGCCACGCCAAAGGGCTGCTTCCCCAGGCGAAGGGGACAGGGGAGTGACCCTGCGTGAGAGCCTGCACCTCTGGCAGTGACTCAGGCCCGGGGTGCCCTTTGGGTGCCCTTGGTGCCCTTTGGGCCTTGCTGGATCTGCTTGCTGCCATTTGCTGGGGCCACCCTGCACTCCCTCCCCATTCCAGGCAGACACAGGCAGGTGTTGGAATAAAATCTTTTCTTCCGTAACCAGAAGAAAACTGTTAACTATATCTACGGAACGGCGGAGGGGGTCAGACAGAAATGCACACAAATCAACAGGATTGGCAAAAATGTCCGCTTTATTAGAGGACAGACAGCTCATATGCTGCCTGCGACACACAGACATGTGGTTCTTCCCCAGGTTACATTGGATACATAAGGCAAACATACTGTGGTGTACAGTACTAATTGGATATCAGCAGGTGTCCATAAGCCTTGTTTTCCTGCCAGAACAACTCCTCCTTCACCTTGGCACAAGGCCTGTGCCATATTAGTGGCGCAGTATTTTTTACTCTCTGCACCCAGCCATGCCAAGGGGAAGGTCTCAGAAATGCAACTGAAATTGTTCACACAATTTCTGTCCACCGACATCTACGTCTACATCTATCTCTACATCTTCCCTACATCTCTATCTACATCTTCCCCACATAAACACCCTCCCTCCCTCCCGCTGGGATAGATCCCCAAACGATCTATCCCTCCAACTGGCATAGATCCCCAAACAATCTATGCCTCAACCTGGGATAGGTCCCCAAACGACCTATCCCTCAAACACGATAGGTCCCCAAACGACCTATCCCTTTAACAGGCCTAAGCCAATCTTCCTGCCCCAGCCCCGGCTGCGGGAGCCTTGATCTTGATGGCAGGCCCTGGCTCAGAGCCCCCCTTCCTCTTCGCCCCGCGCCTTTCCAGCTTGGCGTTGCTGCCACCATCCTGGCTGGTCCCTGCAGCCCCCGGGGAGGAAGCCAAGTGCCCCTGAGTCCCCTGCGGCAGGACCTTCCCACTCAGCAGAGCGCGGCTGGTTGGAGTCACCCCAGGCTCCCTGGTGGCTTGGACCTGGGGTTGATATAGGAAGCTGGGCCCAAAAGAGTTAACTAAGAGATTTGGGCCTGCTAACAAGCTACCAACATCCAAGACGATCTGTGCTCGTTCTGTTCTATTTACTGGACCAAAGCTTAGGAGAATAGTACAGGAACAGGTAATAGGCCTAGAGGTTATAAATTAGAAATACAACAGGATCAGGTAGACATTTAAATAGGAGAAATAGGCCTGGAGCCAGGGTTTTTTCCAAGCTTCAGTGAGCGGGTCAAGAACAATGGAAAAGAAGAAGGGTCAAGCTGAGGAAGATGAGTTGAAGCCCCCTGCCCCATGGAGGAAGATGGGAACTACCCTCCGAAATGGGGAGCCAAGAGAAGCAGCGCCCCAAGCTCCGCCTATACTCCACCTATTTTTAATATATATTGATAGATGTTGTAATCACTTGGCGACCGCGGCAGGACGCCTTCTCCATCTGGCTGCAGAATCTCCTGGAGGGCGGGACCCCCTTGGGCGCCCTCGGGTAAGTCTTTTTACCTGAAGGGGCTCCCTTCTTCGGTGGCTTCTTGCGGGGGCTGGACAAGAACACTGCCTATTGATAAAAGGTATTTGTATCTGGTTTCTGGATACCTGTAAGTCGAGGCAGGACGCTCTCCCAGGGGAATATCCCCTCTGGTCTGGTCTGGTCTTCTGGTCTGGTTTTGTTTGTATTTGGCCAAGTATTGTTATTGTGTACCTGATATATCTTGCTTACCTTGAAACATCCAGGAGCACATAGTTAAAGGTATTATCATGCTAAGAGTTGCTATATGAGAGGTAGTGCTGAAGAATTAACTATAAGCACATCACTTTGGATAAGACCTAGAATTAAGATTTGTCAATTTTGCAACTGTTAGTTATATGTATGAGCCTTGTGTAACAGATGTAAGGTTTGCCTCCCCGACAGACAAGGTTGGGTAGAACCAGTATGCATATTGCAGAAAAGAGGGACACTGGAAGCAAGAATGCCCTGAATTAACAGGTGGAAATACAGGCACAGGAGAGGCTGTTGTTGCTTACAGAGTATTGAGTGAAGGGGGGGCCCAGCAGGCCAGTGCTAGGGGACCTGCTGGTAAAAATCAAGCTAGGGGAAGAAAAAGAAGAATTAGATTTTCTAATTGATACCAGGGCTACATTTTCTGTTTTGAATTAATACCTAAAAGTGATAAATATGTTTAAGTTGTGGGTGCCACTGGCCAATCAGAAAAGCTTTCTTCTGAAACCCCTAAAGTTCAAAATTGGAAAACAAAGGGGTGTGCATCAGGTTTTGTATTTACCAAATTTATCCAAACTCGTATTGGGCAGAGACTTACTAGAAAATCTGGGAGCTGTAATAGAATTCAAACAAGGTAAAATTGAACTTAAGGTAAAGGAAGAACAATTAATAGCAGCTCTGAGTTTAGCAATGAGCTATGTGGAGCCAAGCCAGGGTAATTCAAATGTCAATCAAATTTTAGATCAGGTATACCCAGGAGTTTGAGCTATTGAAACACCAGGAAAGCCAAAAAGGGCAGCTCCCATTGAAATAGAATTATGGCCAGGAGCAAACCCAGTAGTTAGGAAGCAATATGCACTGAGGCTGGAAGATAGAAGAGGAATTGAGCCAATAATAGACAACTTTTTGAAATTAAGGTTTTGTAGAGTGTGAATCAGATTGCAACACCCCAATTTTACCAGTCAAAAAGACAAATGGAACACATAGGTTGGCTCAGGATTTAAGAGCAGTAAATAAAATAGCTAAAACATACATGCAGCTGTTGCAAACCTATATACCTTATTAACAATATTAAAAGAAAGTGTAATTTGGTTCACAGTATTAGACTTAAGAGATGCCTTTTTCTGCCTTCCCTAAACACAGCAAAGTCAAAGGATATTTGCCTTCAAGTGGGACAATCCCACCACAGGAAGGAAAACTCAGCTCATTTGGACAGTGTTACCTTAAGGGTTCAAAAATATTCCCACAATTTTGGGAATTAATTAGCAAAAGAATTAGAACAATGGCAGTCACCACCAGGAGAGGGTGTACTTTTATAATATGTGAATGATCTATTGATTGTTACTGAAAAACAAGAAGAATGTGCCCAATGGACAGTAAACCTCTTAAACTTTATGGACTTAAATGAGTATCGAGTCTCTCAACAGAAAGCACTTCCAGTGCAGAAACAAGTGGTGTACCTGGATTACAAAGTATCTGAAGGACAATGATCACTGGGGACAACAAGAAAGGAAACTGCCAGACACTGAAACCACAGATGGTGAGAAACCTTCAAGCCTTTCTAGGAATGACAGGTTGGTGTTGTTTATAGATATATCAGTATGGGCTAATTGCAAAGCCTTTATATGACCTGCTGAAAATGACTAAGGGCAACCTCATCTGGACCCCCAAAGCAAGTGGAGCCTTCAAACAACTGAGGTGAGAACTCATAGGGACTCCGGTGTTGGGTTTGCCTGACGTAACGAAGCCCTTTTGTTTGTTCTCGCATGAACGACAAGGAATGGCTCTGGGGGTCCTGGCTCAGCAACAAGGGCCATACAAAAGAACAGCAGCCTACTTCTCCAAGCAATTGGCTGAAGTAAGCAAATGATGGCCCACCTGCCTAAGGGCAGTAGCAACAATGATCATAAATATAGAAGAAGCCAGGAAATGTACAATGGGACAGAAAATGACTGTGTTAGTGTCCCACACAGCATCTACAGTACTGGAACAGAAAGGAAATCATTGGCTGTCACCCTCCCAATTTCTGAAATATCGGGTAATCCTGGCTGATGACATAACCGTTCGGGTGACTAACATTGTTAACCCAGCTTCATTCCTAGAAGGAAGAATCTCGGCTGCACCTGTCATGCAGGACTGCCTGGAAACCATTGAAGCAGTGCACTCCAGCTGCCTGGACCTTAAAGAAGAACCACCCCTGGATGCAGAAGACTGGTTTACCGATGGCAGCAGTTTCCTAAGACAAGGTGTGAAGATGGCTGGGTATGCTGCGACCACCACTACTGAGGTAATCAAATCAAATCCTTTGCCTGCAGGAACCTCAGTCCAGAAAGCAGAACTGATAGCTCTCATTCGAGCTTTAGGATTGGCAGAAGGAAAACAAATTAACACCTGGACTGACTCCAAATATGCCTTTGGCATAGTTCACGCTCATGGAGCAATTTGGAAAGAAAGAAGACTTTTAACTCTTCAAGGAAAAGTTGTGAAATATGCTGAAGAAACTCTATGATTATTAGAAGCTGTACAACTCCCCTCTCAGGTGGCAATTATGCACTGCCAAGGACACCTGAAAGGTAACACTGTCCTGGAAATAAGAAACAGAAAAGCTGATGCAGAAGCTGAATTAGCTGCTGCAAGAAGTAAAGAACTATCAGTAGCAGCTTTAGTGCTAGAAGAACTAGACACAGATCAACAGGTAGAATATCAAGAAACAGATTATAAGTGGATACACGAAAATGAAGGTAAGGTGTTAGACAATAGATGAGGTTAACTAAAAACAGGTCAGTTAATACTGCTAGAAAAATTAGTGTGGCAATTTGTAAAAGTAAAACATGATAAAACTATTGGGGCTTAGACTCACTCTATTAGCATTTAAGGACTAGAGTAGCAGGACCAAATTTATTTACCACAATAGAGCAAGTCACATCCCAATGGGAACTTCGTCTGAAATACTGGAACAAAAATACACCAAAGGGCAATAAGTAAAGGGCAATAAGTAAAGGGCATTTCCCAGGTGAAATCTGGCAAATTAATTTCTCTGAGCTCCCAAGAAAAGGGGGGGGTCCTGTTATCTCTTAGTTTTGACTGACATTTTCTGGATGGCCTGAAGCTTTCCCATGTAGAAAAAAAATGAATCAAAAGGAGTGGTTAAAGTCTTGTTGAATGAGATTATACCACGGTTTGGAATGCCTAAGAGCATCTCTTCAGATAGAGGTTCACACTTTTGTGCATGAATTGTACAAGCAATAAGTAAAGCACTAAAAATCAACTGGCAACTGCATATGCCCTACAGACTCCAAGCAAATGGGCAAGTAGAAAAGATGAATCTAAAATATGTCAAGAAACAAATTTTCATTGGTATCAAGCTTTACCTATTGCTTTAATCAAGCTAAGGGTCAAGCCAAGATCCAAAGGGAAACTGAGTCCATTTGAAATTCTCTTGGGCAGACCCTACATGATGCAAACTGTGAATAGTGAAGCTGTAGATCAAACCAGTAATCAATATGTGTACGATCATGTTATGGTTGTAGGAAAACAATTGCAGAAAAATGCTACAGTGGTGTTAGAACACCAACCCAAGCAGCCTGATTGTAAGCTACATCCATCCAACCCTGGTGATCAGGTATATGTTAAGAATCTTTCAGGAGATCCACTACGGGAGAAGTGGGATGGACCCCAGCAGGTGCTGATGACAACCTCCACACGATCCGGGTGAAAGAGAAACCCATGTGGATCCACTACTCTCGAATCAAGAGAGTTCCAGAGGAAGCATGGACCTCGGGAGAGGAATCATCTACTATCAAGCCTCCTCAATGCTGATCCTTGGACTGATAAGTACATTAGTGTTAAATCAAACTCTTGCCCAAAAATTATTATGGTCTCAGGCCTATAATGGGAATTCTAGTCTATGATTTGCTATAAATACAGATATTCTGAATTCATCTGAACTGAACCAATACAATCCATCTATTATAGTCCTCCAAGGAACAAGGGTACTGAATAATTGGTAAAATCCTGGTACCCCATACAATGCAAGTGTTTTAATAGGCACGGATTAGATGGTCACCCAGAACTGACGTTACTGTGAAATGTAATTAGTGGCTGATCAATGTTGGCACACCTTCACTCTAGATAAATCAGTTTCTGTGATGTGTCAGTGGACATTCAGGGAAGGAAATATAACAATGAGATTACCAACCAGCAAATCTCCTACCACCCCATTGACTAAGACCACCACCAGTTTTACAACTCCTTCTTTAGCCTGTGAGAGTGTCCACAATTTAACTTATGCTGGACCATATGTAATTAAGCACTCAAATGAGCAGAAGCTGTTGTTAGATCCCATATATTCACTGAAAAGGGTTCCAATACACCTTTAAGTAAACATATCAAACATACAAAAAGATTGTCAGCCCTGTATTCAACAAAGCCTTAAAGACTGGCATGTATAGATGATGGCCAGATCCCCTTGTACCAGAATTCAAAGAGATGTAACGGGATGGTTTGGCACAGGATTAAGTGTATTAAACACCATAGATCAAGAAGTATTAGTGAATAAACTAAGTGCTGTCACATCTGATCTAGGAAAATTCAAAGTCCCTTTAAGATCATCTTTGCTCACTTTGGCAGAAACACAATCATTGGCAGTTAAATTGTTAACATTAGTAGCTAACCACTGCAAAAGATTTCACCAAGATTATTGACTATGCTGGTGTCATCCATAAAAGATTTGCACTTGCAATACAATGTCTCCAAACTCAACAGTGGGTGCAATCTGTAGCTGCAGGAATATTAAGAGAAGGAACTTCAGGAATATTACCACAGGAAGTAAGAGAAATAATAGCTAGAAACAGTTCTACTACACAGTTTGAGAAAAATTACCAAGCGTGGTGGCAGTTAGGAAACTTCACTTACAATCCTCAACATGAACAAATTTAAGCTTATGTGCTCACTATCAGTGCAGCTAAAGAAAAGACCATCTTTCCTATCCTGACATTAGGAGCCATACACCAAAATGTAATTGTCAGACCCATAGACCATAATGTTTGGGCAAGTTATGATCACACCAAGAAAAAGTGGCAGCCAGTCAGTACTGAGGCATGTATTCCTAAAGGACAATTAGGATATATCTGTGAAAATGCTGGAGTAGAAAATGAAGATTTATGCTTAGCTGCTGACGATAGTGTGTGTACCTTTGAAATGCTTCCCCATACTAAAACCCAATCACAAGTCTATTATGTAGGAAATGGTTGTGCATGTGTTAGAATCTTTTGTGTTAATTTTACCATAGGTATTTGTCATGAAGTAGTGAGTGGTATTAATTTTTTTGTTTTACTAAAATAATAGGCTGTGACTTTGATTATATCATTCTAGTGACTACTAGACAACTGATTGAAGTTGATTATACAATGTATCATGATGTACCGAAATTGCAGAGAGGAATGAACATTAATCTTTTTAAAGCAATGCTTAAACATCCTGATTTAGAAAAACTGGTCCAGGAAGTAAACAGAACGACTAGACGAATGCTCTGGCAAGTAGAACATGACACTGAGAGCATAAAAACTGTTCTAACCAAAGTGGAAAAAGTGGGAGAACATCACTGGTGGGATATCTTTACAGGATACTCCCCTACAGCATCACAAGTGTTTCACTATTTGATACATCCAATATTGGTATTAGGAGCTGGCATTATTCTACTACTGGTCCTAATTGTTTGGCTATGGTGCAAATCAAGCATCATGGTTAGAAGGATGCAGATAATGTGGGCTGTGATGAATACCTATCAAAATCCATTAGAACTTGACGAAGGAATTCGTAAATTCTAAACAAAAGGGGGGGAATGATATAGGAAGCTAGGCCCAAAAGAGTTAACTAAGAGATTTGGGCCTGCTAACAAGCTCCCAACATCCAAGACGATCTGTGCTCGTTCTGTTCTACTTACTGGACCAAAGCTTAAGAGAATAGTACAGGAACAGGTAATAGGCCTAGAGGTGATAAATTAGAAATACAACAGGATCAGGTAGACATTTAAATAGGAGAAATAGGCCTGGAGCCAGGGTTTTTTCCAAGCTTCAGTGAGCGGGTCAAGAACAATGGAAAAGAAGAAGGGTCAAGCTGAGGAAGATGAGTTGAAGCCCCCTGCCCCATGGAGGAAGATGGGAACTACCCTCCGAAATGGGGAGCCAAGAGAAGCACCTCCCCAAGCTCCGCCTATACTCCACCTATTTTTAATATGTATTGATAGATGTTGTAATCACTTGAATATGCACTTAATCACATCTGAAGACTGTATAAAAATGCTGATTTTGTGTGAAGCCTTTGAGCAAGTTTGTCCAGCGCGAGCTGGCTTGCTCCCAACGTTGAATAAACAAATACCTTGCTGCTTAAAGATAAAAATTCTCTGAGCAGTTTCTTGGACCGATTTTTCGGATTCAGTGTGCCTGAGAGCGTTGTCCAAACGCTCCTTGAGCTCTGGCAGCCTTGGGGCCGTGACCACTGCCCTGGGCAGCCCGTTCCAGTGCCCGACCACCCTCCGGGGAAAGCACCTTTTCCTAATGTCCAACCTAAGCCTCCGCTGACACAGCTCCGGCCGTTCCCTCGGCTCCTGTCCCTGGTCCCACAGAGCAGAAATGGTCGCTGCCCCTTGGCAGGAAGCTGCAGCCCCCCAGGAGATCTGACCTCAGTCTCCTCTTCTCCAGGCTCAACAGCCCCAGTGACCTCAGACCTCAAGTGCAAGGTCCTGCACCTGGCTCAGGGCTTGGCTGGTGCCACCTGGCACAACATCAGCTTGCAAATTTTGCAACACAACAGGGAGGACCAAGAAGGCTTTGGCTAAGAGAGACTGTTTCCAAGGGACTGGAGCGACAGACCAAGGGGCAATGGCTTGGCGCTGGCAGAGGGCAGGCTTAGATGGCATATGGGAAAGAAAGCCTTCCCGGGGAGAGTGGTGGGGCCCTGGCACAGGTTGTCCAGAGAAGCTGTGGCTGCCCCATCCCTGGAATTGTTCAGGGCCAGGTTGGACGCGGCTTGGAGCAAGCTGGTTGTCATGGTTTGAGATAGTCCCCAAATCCAATTCCCTAGGTCCATCCCCCCTCCCACATCTCAACCCAATGTGAGATGGGTTTTTCCAGACAGAACATGCCAGACTCAAAGTGGGGGAAAAGGGAATATATTACAATGACTGTACATATAAATACCATATCACATTATACACACGATCACAACTATCTCTACTATGACATATAGTATTTACAATGGATCAGATCTCTTCTCCCCTCCGAATAAAAGTCTAGGAGGGAAAGAAGGATAGATCCCTTCCAGTCTCTGAGCAGCAGCATCTTCTGAGGCAGCAGTCTGTCTGTCTTCTCCACATGCAGCAGCTGATAGCTGGCTTTCTGCCAGCACTCAACGAGGGAGATATCCAACCTCCCTCGGCCCCATCGCCTCAACTGAGGGTTCTTCCGTGGGCTTCGTAACCCCAGACAAGGTCGTTTCACCACGTCATATCACGAAGACACAGGGGGGTCTTCGTGACGGTCTGGTATCTTTTGCAGGGCCTCTGTGCCCTGTCTCTCAGGCTGCCACCGTGGCAGCAGTGCGAGGGGGGGAGCCAAGGTCACTCCCCCCTGCATTCCATCTGGCCGTCCCGGTCCAGCTCCAGGACGTCTCTGAGCTTCTCAGCTCCTCTCTCTCTCTCTCTCTAGTGCTGCTGTCCTCCAAGGCTCCTCTAAAATAGGAGTCCGTCTACTCCTCCTTTCTCGGAGGTCTCAAAGGAGTTTGAGGGGCTGGTACAGTCTTACCCCAAACTCTCTCTCTCTGCTGCTGGCTCTCTTTCTCCTCCCTTTCCAGAAGTCTTCTCTCCGGCGCTGCATGTTGTTTCTGCTGCTCCTTCAGTTCAGGTCTTATCAGTCCTGGCTCTCTGCCACCGTTTCTCTGGTCAGCGTCAGTTGCTGCTCTGTGCCCATGGAGAAAAGCATCTTCCGGCATAACTACAGGCACCTAGCCCAGTTTATGCTGTTCCAGGTCCCTGCAGCCCCCCAGCCGGGGCTGGGAGGGGGCCAGAGGCCCCAAGGGGCACAGAGCCCCTACCTCGTGGATCACAACATGGCCACCTCTCCTACTACAACCCAAACTACAACTCATCTCTTCCGGTCTGGTTGTGATATGTTTACATTTCTGCAGGAGCGCCCATTGGACAGAACTTCAAAACTTCCAAGGGTTTCCACCCCTTGGGGTCTACCACTTTTTCTCAGCCCTCTGGGGGAAAACAAGGTTCAAACCACGACACTGGTCTAGCGGAAGGTGTCCCTGCCCGTGGCAGAGGGGTGGTTGGAAGCAGATGAGCTTTCAGGTCCCTTCCTTCCAACACCAACTGCTCTAGGAGTCTAGGAGTCTTGAAAAACAGGAGACTTCTGCAGAAGCCAGGAGGTGAATAAAAACATTTGCCACTTAAACACAAAGTCTTGTTACCAAGGGGCATCACCTGATTCTGGGGACTACTCTCATGACTTCTCACCACTGGAAGCTGACATTGCTGAAAGCCATAGAAATTGACCTAAAATTGACCAAACAATCCGACAAAAGCTCCCTGATGGAAGGATCCTGGAGCAAGCATATCATCCCGGAGGCAATGACAGGGCAATTTCTGCGCCTCTGCCGTAAACCTGTCAGTTCTGGCCCTACCCTGGAGAGGTTTTTTTCGGCTCTCCATTCCATGGGAAGACAAGTGCGGACAAGAAGAACAGGGTTCTGTCCGCTCAGCGTCAAAGGCGCTTTAGGTCTGTGCTGTGATCTGTTGGAGTTGAGCTCCTGTCTAGAAAACGAGGGCTTTCGGGACTGCTCAGCATCTGGCTCCTCCCGTGGAATCAGATGTTCCAAGCAGGGAAGGGGATGTCCAAGAGGGGTTCTGCCCACTTGAACTTCTGAACTTGTGGAGCTCTCCTGGCGCTTCTGGGCGTAGTGATTCCGTGGATGTCAATTGGCTGTTCTGGAGAAAAGCTGGGGATTAAAAGAAGTAGTGAGAGAACCAGACTGAAAATGGGTGAAGGTGTTGCAGGAAGTGAGGCTGGGCAGCAAGAGCAGTGAGTGAGGGGAAAAAAGGATTTCAGGCAAGAAGGAAGAAGATCCCTGAAGAGGCTCAAGGCCTACTAGAAGAAAAATTAACTATTTGGAAATTGCAGTAAAAATTTGTGTAACTCCCCAATTAACATAGGTTGTCCCCTTCATTAACATACAACCCCAGATGCCTTTACAATAGTGTTCTCGTGTTCAATAAACTATTCCAGTTCCCCATACTGGGATCGTGTCTAGCTTTTATTTTTCAGACCGCCACTCAAAGGGGCTAAAAGGGGGCTGCGACCTCCACTGAGCTGAGCCACCTCACTGCGGTTTGTCCAGTGAAGTCTCCCTTTTATTGCAATAAAAGTTTATTTTTTTTTCGTCGGCTCCTCAATCTCCTGGCTATTTCTGTGTTTCCCACTGGCTGGAATTTCAGACGACCACAATCCCATGGTCCCTACAGCCCCGGCTGTCCCGGACCTTCCCGTCTCCAACAAACCTCAGCAGCTGCTCCGCGGGACGGGCCCCAGCCCCTGAGCGGAGCGCACAAGCACACTGCAGCCCGACACACGCTGCCCGGAGCGAGCCGTGTGAGACAGAACCATGGCCACCGCCGCTGCAGCCACCCCGGGCAGGGTCAGGGTGGAAGCCAGCGCCAGCGAACTGCCGCGCTGCCTCGGCAAGTTCCTGTATCGCCGCCCGCTACCGCGCTCAGCAGCAGCAGCCAAGCAGCGGCCAGAGGCGCGAGGTCAACACCCAGGAGCAGGTCCCTGAGGAAGGACCACCACCTCCGGCGCCCCAGCAAACAACGAGATCGAGAGACCCGCGCCGGCGGAAGCAGCAGCGGGACCCCAGCGGGAACCACTCAGAAGGCAGGAAGGACCCGGAATCGAAAGAGGCACCGGGAAAAACAAAGACAAGCAGAGCAGGAGGTATGCAAAAACCGGGGCTATGGAGCGTGAGCGGAGAAGAGGATCCCACAGAATCCCTGGGGGGCTCCGGGAAAGGTCCGAGGGAGGAAAGAGCCCGAGCGGGACCGTCGGCGAAGGAGGGAGCGAGCGGAAGCCCAGCGGCAGCAGCACGAGAGAAACCCAGGAACAGAGGGACCCGAGAGACAAACGGAGTGGGGCAGACACAAAGCTGCCGACTTCAGCAGTAGTCGAGGCAGCAAAAACCCCCTTCCTTGACTTTTTTCCTTTTTCTTTGCAGCCTAAACTAAGAACTGGTCTTTTTTTAGAAACCCTTTTGTTTATTAATCTAACTGTTTCAGTTTAACAGTGTGAGTAAGGCGAACAAAACGCTACCAATGGAGAGATTGTCCCCCTGCGCAAAAACAAAAAAAGAAAAAAAAAAGGGAAAAGCGAAGGAAAGCAAAGACCCTTTGCTGAATGAAGATACCCTTCCATAGCTAATAGCCAAAATTGTTTTTAAATGTATGCATAGCTGTATTTTTGAAAATTTTAAAGTTCTCACAATAACAATTTTCCTTAAGTCCAAAAGCCAAATTAACGCAGAAAGACATATATTTGCCTTAAAAATAGAAGAAGTATATATTTTATCCTTGAACTATAGGAATGTTCATATGTATTTGAAATTTAAATTAAACATGAAGTAAAATATGCTTATGTTTTTACAGGTTATACTATCATAAAAAACAGAAAACATATATTACTAATCTAAGGGTGAGAAACAAAAAACGCCAATTTCTCAGTTCATAACCAAAAGACACTGTAAAATGAAACCCAAAAGTATGTTTGTATGATGTGTGTTCGATGGCCATCGAGTATGAATGTGTGAATGTATGCATGCGTGCGAAAATACAATAATTAATATGTTCTGATTTATACACAAATGCACATTACCTCACACATGCACAAACACCCTTAGATAAAGAACAGAAAACATATCATCCTGAGTTGAATAGAATTTCATTTGCAGAAATGTTTTAGGTTAAATAAAAGTTTTCAAAAACAAACACTAAAAAACACTTTCAGGTAAAAGTCAGGAGCACACGAACCCTGAAGTCATCAAGTTATTAAGTTTGGTTCAAAATCAATCGCTTATAAGTCAACAGAATCTTTAGAGAATAGCTTAAAAAAGATTTTATAAGAGTAATTTCTAATAAGAAATAATAGAAATAAGTTGTTTAAACAAGTTTTATATTAATCCAGAGTTATTTAGTTTAGCATTGTTGGGAATTCTTCCTTCTTGCATTTTGTTCCTTGTTTACTTTTCTATATCCAAAAGTATCTAATAGTCTTTTTGATTGGTTTAATGCTTTTAATGTTAGTGCTAAGTTTAAGAAAATAATTTATGTAGCAATATGCAGAATGCCTTAAAACAGCTATGATTCCTTCACATGCCTTTATAATGCCAAACCTTGTGGCCCAAACTATTCTGACACACAATCCCTTTACATAATCATACTTTCCATCTCAGGTATATAAAAGGCTGTACATTGCCTTGAAAAAGGAGCTTCCATGTTAAAATTAATTTCACTTGTGGTATTAAAAGTAAGACTGCAATATTTCATGTTAGATCCATTTAAGAATACATTTGCTTCTAAAATGCAGCTATAGAATTTGTTATTACCTCACTCTGAACCGATACATCAAAGCATTGATAGTTGCAGAAAAAAATAGTAATCAAAACTTAGATTACATGTTTAGTTAGCATGATAAATTTAATACTCTAGTTAAAGAAAACATTTATGGTAATATTTGTATTCCCTTGTATTTTGCCTTGCATTAGCAAACGTTTGATCAAAGTTTTTTCAAAGTTTTTTGTTTTTTAGAAAAATAAAAAAAAAAGGGGCAAAGGTGTGGGAACCCAAACCCAGCTTTCAGCAAAGGAAAACAAGGGCTGACAAAAACCTCATGATCTGAAGGAGCTGGACCCTTCTCAGAAGACCTGTTAAAGTTCTACCTCATGGATCAAGCTTGGCTCCAGCAGAAATCAGAAAGGACGTTTCAGATGATTGTATCAAACCATGTCTAAACCCCTGTAATCCCTCTGTCCCCCATGTAATCCTACTAGAAGAAAAATTAACTATTTGGAAATTGCAGTAAAAATTTGTGTAACTCCCCAATTAACATAGGTTGGCCCCTTCATTAACATACAGCCCCAGATGCCTTTACAATAGTGTTCTCGTGTTCAATAAACTATTCCAGTTCCCCATACTGGGATCGTGTCTAGCTTTTATTTTTCAGACCGCCACTCAAAGGGGCTAAAAGGGGGCTGCGACCTCCACTGAGCTGAGCCACCTCACTGAGGTTTGTCCAGTGAAGTCTCCCTTTTATTGCAATAAAAGTTTATTTTTTTTCGTCGGCTCCTCGATCTCCTGGCTATTTCTGTGTTTCCCACTGGCTGGAATTTCAGACGACCACAATCCCATGGTCTCTACAGCCCCGGCTGTCCCGCACCTTCCCATCTCCAACAAGGTCTTTGCTGTGTGTTAGGAAGAGGTGGAGCAGCACAGCGTTCCTTTGGCTTGTCAGAGGCTCCAGCCCCCTGGGCCAGGAAGTTGTCGTCACCGCTTTCCGGGAACCTGCTGGACTCTTGGTGCTTGGCTGTGTTGCTTCTCCAGCTCCCGCCAGGGCAGTTGAAGTCTCCACGAGAAGCAGGGACTGTGACCTGGAGGCTGCTTCAAGCTGCCTGTAGAGGTCTCCTCCCCATCTTGCTCCTGCTCAGGAGGCCTGGAGCAAACCCCCACAGCAGTGTGCCCATTCCCAGCCTGCCCGCCCTTTGATCCTGACCCATCAACTCCTGAGTGGCTCGCCATCCCCCCCAAGACAGAGGTCGAGACCTTCCGAGTGTCACCTCCCCGAGATCTACGGATGTCGTCTCCCTGGGCTCCTGTGAGGCCCCGCATGTGGTTGCCAGAGCATTCTTCCCTCTCCCTTATGGGCCCTGTCCAATGCAGCCCCAGGGCAGCCCGGAGGAGCCCTGTCTGGGGCTGCGCTGGGGTGACCGGGGACACGGTGGGCTCACTGGGAGCAGCCTTCCAAAGCCCCAGAGCGGCAGGATGGTGCCCAGGCTCTGCTCAGGGCTGCTTTGGGCGTGGGGCCGTCTGCGCGAGTCCTGCACGGGACCCATGTGTCCTGGCTGCCACGCCAAAGGGCTGCTTCCCCAGGCGAAGGGGACAGGGGAGTGACCCTGCGTGAGAGCCTGCACCTCTGGCAGTGACTCAGGCCCGGGGTGCCCTTTGGGTGCCCTTGGTGCCCTTTGGGCCTTGCTGGATCTGCTTGCTGCCATTTGCTGGGGCCACCCTGCACTCCCTCCCCATTCCAGGCAGACACAGGCAGGTGTTGGAATAAAATCTTTTCTTCCGTAACCAGAAGAAAACTGTTAACTATATCTACGGAACGGCGGAGGGGGTCAGACAGAAATGCACACAAATCAACAGGATTGGCAAAAATGTCCGCTTTATTAGAGGACAGACAGCTCATATGCTGCCTGCGACACACAGACATGTGGTTCTTCCCCAGGTTACATTGGATACATAAGGCAAACATACTGTGGTGTACAGTACTAGTTGGATATCAGCAGGTGTCCATAAGACTTGTTTTCCTGCCAGAACAACTCCTCCTTCACCTTGGCACAAGGCCTGTAGCCATATTAGTGACGCAGTATTTTTTACTCTCTGCACCCAGCCATGCCAAGGGGAAGGTCTCAGAAATGCAACTGAAATTGTTCACACAATTTCTGTCCACCGACAAATCCCCCGTTGATGTTTGAACAATTTAAATTGCATTTCTGTAACATTCCTTACTGTATCCATAACATCTCAATAAGCTCAAACATACAACAACACCACCATCACCAATAAACTCAACAACCTATTGACCCTAAGATGTGTGCTCTCAAAGTGTGCCTAAAAGTGCTTCTTTAAATATAGGGTTTATTCTTAAAACTTCCACTCTGTCCAGAACATCCTTGGAAATGGAACTCCATTAAACTCTGGGCCATATGTCTTCTGTTATTCTTTTTCACACCTTGGCCCTTGAATAACACAATGACATGATCGTATATTAACACTGGATCTTCCGTTTCTATTGCACTCTTTGCATACCATTCTATTGCAGCCCGGAGAGTTTGTTCAGGATTTCTTGCCATTTTATGGAAAGGTATCGGTGTATTTGTTTATCCAAAAGTGTTTGTGTAAGTGAATATTCACACATATACATGCATACATTTTCATTCATTCTCTTTCACACGGTGGCCACCATCATTCAAACACACATCACACAAACATATTTTTGAATCTCATTTCCCTGTGTCTCATGAGTAATGAAACCATACTAATTCTCTAGTACCTTATGGTGTTAAAGCTTCTCCACCAAACAGGTAAACTTTCCTCCACCAGTACCCAGTGAATAATCTAAGATCTTAACCTTCTATAATCATATGCTTAAACATACTAAAAAATTGTGCTCCAACAAAACTAAAAATACTGTGCCTTAACAACACTAAAATGTGCTCATAATGCTGACAAATTGTGCTCCTGTAATACTTACTTTAAAGTTCGTACACTCTCTTAAATCCTTAATTTCATGTGCTTAAAAAAAACACTAAAAAGGTGTATATGACTAAGAAAAACTATGCTTATAATACCAAAAAGAATTGTGCTCCAAAAACTGTGTTCTAACAATATTGAGGAAACTGTTAGCCACAACAGCTCCTGATGTTACCATTGTTACCTGCAGAAAACAGCATCAACCTTGTTCTTTCTTTCCAAGGTTTCATTCATCATTCAGGCAGCTACAAACACCTGTGTACAAAAAAGACCTTAACACATGAAACAACTTTTGCAAATGAACTGAGGGGGTTGTCACCTGTTCTCTCCCCGTTTCTGTCTTGCAAAAGTGTTTTACAAATTCTTAAATCACTGACCCCTATACCAAATACATAGCATTGTCTGGCAACTTGGTAGTAGTTTTCAAAGTGGACAAGCAATTCACCCTTTCAAAGTTTTTCTAGTTTGGATATGATATAGAATTTTACCTCAAAAATTGTTATTGCACAGCCACATATAATTTTGGGAAGACTCGTAAGCCAAAAGGTTTCTGTCATATGATGATTCCAAATAAATCTTGCTACCCACTGTAACACTACTGAGATGAAACACAGAAAAATACAAGCACTACAAAATAGTTAATGTCTGATGTAGAGTTCCCAAACCACACCAGTCTGCCTGATCTTCACAAACATCACTGATGTGACATGAGCAGCACAGAAACAGATCGTTGTATACAGTGACAACCCTTAGGCCTCAGGATGTTAAAAGTTCTATAGTTTTCCATTGTCTTCCTTTCCCCTTAGTGACACGTCTGCCCTATCTCAGTCAAGAAATCATCTTCTAAATCTGCATCTAAACAGACATTCCTCTGCTCCACAATTTGCACAGGCAACACGGAGAAAAAAGGGGTTTTTCGCAGAGTGTGATCTTTTGGCAGCTCTGGATGAGTTGTGGGGAGAGAATCCTCCTCTTTCCTAGATACCAGTGACAAGCAGTCTGCAGTGGAGCTGCTTTCCAAACAGCTGAATGTTTGTGTACATTCAGTGGTAGACCTATTTCTGTTTTCTCACTTTTTTCTCCTTGGCAAAGGCTGTTTGGTTCAAGTTGGCTGCCAGAATGCAGGAGCGCTTTTGATTCCTGAGTATGTTCTACCTCAGTGCTGGCTTCCTGCAGTTCATCTTTGTCCACTTCTTCATGCATCAGGCACAGATTTGTATTAAACTCACATTGAACTTCACAAGCTACAATATTAGTAGGTTTCTTTGGATTCTGAGATACACTAATGTCTTTAAAATCCTTTCCACTGCTGTCTTCAGTTACACTTTGGACTTTGGCTTCTGGATTGTCAGGTAAACTTTCAATCTGTCCATGTTTAATTTCCAATATATTTTTTTTTTCTAAGTTGATTGCACTACTGGTTAATTGGTTAATTATTTCTGCATCACTGTATGTTTGAATTCATAATGCTTCAGTGAAGACAAGTCTTCATCCTTGGATTCATATTCTTTGTGAGATATGAATGAAAGCACCTCTGGCATAACCTCTGCCAAACTATCTGTGCTTGTTTCCATACAGATTATCTCTTTTTCAGACATCTCTACTGGTGTTGCAGATTGGCTGTAACTTGCACTGGCAGCAACAGCTAAAGGGTGACATCGATATGTTGTCTCCTGTGAGGAAAAATCTGTCTCTGTTGTTATGCCTTCTGCAGATATTTGGTCATAATCCGTTTCTTGCATTGTTTCCAAATTACTCTCCCCAGACCTGAGGAGACATTCTGTAACAGTTGATTCTGCTCCATGTCCAGCCAGTGTCTGAAACTCATAGCTGCTTACTAGAGAGCAGTTCTTATTTGCTAAGTCACTGAGAAAGAAACCCTCATCAGGTGTTGGTATTTTTTATATTGGCAAAAGCTGCCCATGGTTTCCAAATTGGATGTGTTTTACTGCAGATGTCTGTGTTGAGGTCATATTATGAGCAAGTCCCATAGAAGATTCAGCAGTAGATGCACTGACAGATGCACTTCCCCTGCCTGAATCTGTCACACTTGATTGTGCCATCAAGTTATTATAGTCATTGTCAAGCTCATCTTTTGAAAAAGTTCGCATTTAAGTCTATGACAGTGAAAAAATACTGTTTGATCATTCTGTTTAATACTCAGCCTTAAGCTACATGTGCAGTTCAGAAGGATATAGAAGGCCAGATTCCAGCTTGCAGCCAGTTCCTTAGATGTGATCTACATCATCTCCTCGTGTTTTTAGTTCTTTTATCTATGAAATTTCGGTAAGAGAACAAAATTCACAACATAAGCAGCACAAAGGAAAACAAATAACTAGTTGTAAGAACATGTAACTCCATAATTGTGGAACAACAGCACAGAACAGGTAAAACCCACACCCGTTATATTAAAATTCTAAATCACTCACAGGTTTTAATTAATTTCCCGAATGTAAAGCTAACTAAATCTAGCTTTGAGATCGTTATATTGGGAGGCAAACTAGAAAAATTTTACTAAATTCAACCTGACTCTAGTAACTCAGCTTTATTGCAATCTCTACTGATTTCCTGACAGATTATCATGTGGTCTCCAGACATTTCTGCTTTATAAATCAAATGGGCATAAAAAGTTCTAATTCACGCATCAATAGTTTTGGAAAGTGTAATTTAGCAATCTGCTCTTTTATTGGTATAAAGTAAACACACACATTTTGCATCTTGTTAGGTTATTTTAAAAATAATCTGAAATTCATGTAGTATAACTGTTGACATAACATCAGTGCCAAGAGAGATAAGTCAAACTTCACAGCATAGTGTGTGCCTGAGTAGTGTTTTTAGAAAAGCAATTAGGCTGTATGCTATATCAGCAGTTATAAAACATTTAAAAACATATAATACGTTTTGTTTGACCAAACTGCTCTGTACATACTGTACGAATCCACGACAGAAGATATATATTAAAATCTGAAAAAAAATGTACTTGCTGCTATGTTATAAATAGAATATTAACAATTGCTTAAACAGTACATGAAATGCAACTCAAAGTTGCAACTCTGTCATAAACACAGAAGAAAAAAAAAAGGAAAAAATAATGAATTCACTAAACTTGACCAAGGAAAAGAAATAATATCAGACAGGAATGTAAATTAACATCCAAATGTTAAAATCAGCTGAGTAAACCTTTTTAAATACAATTCTAAAGATGTGATTTCCACTGTCACAATAACTTCTCAGTTTATAACAGGAAGATAGAGAGATGTTTTACCTAAGAATCAAGGAAATCCTCAGCCTGCCAGCTTTCCATTTATCTTATTTGCAGATTTGTAGTTTTTGGTGTATAAGTTCTACTCTCTCCCTAGTTCTGAGAAACTGCTGGAGGTGGTTTGAGTCCCACCCAGTTGCTAAGCAACAAATGATCTCTATTGTGTGAACCTTATGTCTCCTCCTGCTAAGACTGAACACGAAATTTGGGCAGAAGTTCTTTACAGGGGTAAAATGTGACTAAAACCAAGGCAACTCACTAAAGCTTTTATATAAAGATTCATTCTCTGGGAAACTCTTAAAATTTCTTGCATGCTAACTTTTAGTAAAACACAATCTTTTAGTTTTAAGTTATCCACAAGTGAGCAGAAGGACTAAAGAGAGAGAGATTCTGCTTTCTGTTCTCAGTTACCGACATGCCTGGATTCTGCGGGGCAACTCCCCCGCAAGCCAGTCACCGCCGAGCTGCTGTTCCCCGGGCTGCTCCGTGCGCCGTGCAGCTCCCGGGGATGCCCGCAGAAGTCTGGCTGGCTCTGCAGAAGTAGCTGTCGGCGTTGCCTCTGTCGCTGAGGTGCCTCTGCCGCCGAGGTGCCCCTGCCGCCTTTTGCCGTGGCTGCCAGCGCCGCCTCCCCCACGGCCGAGCCGGCGCAGCGGCAGCCCCAGCGCGCAGCCCCCAGCCCTGGAGCGCGGCCTCAGCACCCGCACGCCGGACTCTGGCAGCTGTTTGAGTAATCCTAAAGGGAATTTTTATGCTGTTATGTGTACCCGAGACACTCTAACGGGAGGAAATTCTCCCGGACTCTCACCTCTGGCTTTTAACAGTTACTAACAAACGTATGGCCGCTTCTCCACACACACACAAGCACGGTACCGTTAACAATACAGTGAGCTCACAACAACGTTGGACACACAACACTAACACGAGAGTTAACAAAAATACGGAAAGGCAGTTCTCTAGCCTGCCTCTCCTGTCAACGAGAAGTGGCACTTTTTCGGTGTTGCTCGTTGTGCTAATATAGCATCTTCTAATGCAAGGCACAATAGCTGCTACTTTCTTTCATATGTACCGTACCTGGTTCTGCTTTTTATTTTTTTTTTTTTTTCCGAAAACAGCGTCTGTTGCCATGGCAGCGATCCACAGTGGCTTTCTTCCGGGTTGCATGGTGGCTTCAGGCGCCAGCGATGCAGCGCCATCTAGGGACGCGGAGGCTCCCAGCAGTGTCGGTCCAGTTGACACATGCGCAGTAGCAGGCACAGTGAGGAGCGACACTGCCGACTGCGCAGCCGCAGGAGAGAGCGGTGCTGCTGGCACGGCTCCAGCTTCATTCTCCGCCGCTAGTGATGTTCCTGCAGCCCCTACACATCCTGCTGCTACATGCACGGCGCTAAACGGAGGTGATCCCGCTGCTCCTAAGGGTCCTAGCATTCGCAACTTCGCAGCCGCAGGCACGGGGATCCCCCCTACAGCAGACCGAACGGGGCGGGGACCGGCCGTAGTCCCGCCATCTCCCGACAGAGCTGTTCGAACCTTTATGAGTTCCCGTCGCTCAGAACTTAACTCTTGTAGCGACCCAACTGCCAGACGCCAAAGCAGAGTACACGTTCTAGGGGCTCCTGACCCCGTAGAGATCTCGTCCCAAAACAATTCCTTTATAGCGTCCCTTGTGGACACCTGAAAGGCGGTTCGAGCAGCGGGAAGTAGAGTCCTCGCTCTCACCCATGCCATCAACCCCTTAGGGGCGGTTCCATCAGAAACAGGCTCTCCTAGAGAGAATATATATCGGGGGAGCGTTTCCGCGGCCTCATCCTCTTTGGATGCCGCGGGCCCCATGCTCTCTCCCTCGGTCGACTCACCGGGCCAGGGTGAGATTCCTCTGTACCATGCGCATGGTTTTGTTCCGTGATGCCGGGGACAGCATCACCTCCCACGACTGCTTCCCTCAGCTCCTTCCGTTCGCCTTGCGTCCCTGCAGAACTCGACGAAGTAGGACTCCCTGTTAAATGGGCGCCAGATAACGACGGAGGGGGTCAGACAGAAATGCACTCAAATCAATAGGATTGGCAAAAATGTCCGCTTTATTAGAGCACAGACAGCTCATATGCTGCCTGTGACACACAGACATGTGATTCTTCCCCAGCTTACATTGGATACATAAGGCAAACATACTGTGGTGTACAGTACTAATTGGATATCAGCAGGTGTCCATAAGACTTGTTTTCCTGCCAGAACAACTCCTCCTTCACCTTGGCACAAGGCCTGCAGCCATATTAGTGGCGCAGTATTTTTTTACTCTCTGCACCCAGCCATGCCAAGGTGAAGGTCTCAGAAATGCAACTGAAATTGTTCACACAATTTCTGTCCACCGACATTGTTGGAGATGGGAAGGTCCGGGACAGCCGGGGCTGTAGAGACCATGGGATTGTGGTCGTCTGAAATTCCAGCCAGTGGGAAACACAGAAATAGCCAGGAGATCGAGGAGCCGACGAAAAAAAATAAACTTTTATTGCAATAAAAGGGAGACTTCACTGGACAAACCGCAGTGAGGTGGCTCAGCTCAGTGGAGGTCGCAGCCCCCTTTTAGCCCCTTTGCCCGCAGCGCTGCTCCCTGCCCGTTTCTCCACTGGCTGAGATACTCTGGGCTTACAGGCTTCCCGACACGCCTGCTCTGTGCCCCCCACTACGTCCCGATGAGGTGGCTCGGAAGGCCACTGCCATTTTTCAAAGTGGAGGCCGCTTCAAAAGGGAGGACGTGGCCACCTGAGACCTTCTGTGCTGCTGACTGGGCCCCCTGTCTCCGGGCAAACGGCACCTCTTGGGAACTGACAACTGAGCAACCAGTGACTTGTTGCTTCTCACTGCCAACCGTGACTGCACTACACCCTTTGCAAGAGCACCTTCCTAGTGCTAAGAGTGGAGCTCGGGACAGCGGGAGGAGGAAGCAAGGCAGCCTGTAAGACTAGAAGCGTGGAGCTGAGGAGAGCTGCCTTGAGCCTCTTCAGGGATCTTTTTCCTTCTTGCCTGAAATCCTTTTTTCCCCTCACTCACTGCTCTTGCTGCCCAGCCTCACTTCCTGCAACACCTTCACCCATTTTCAGTCTGGTTCTCTCACTACTTCTTTTAATCCCCAGCTTTTCTCCAGAACAGCCAATTGACATCCACGGAATCACTACGCCCAGAAGCGCCAGGAGAGCTCCACAAGTTCAGAAGTTCAAGTGGGCAGAACCCCTCTTGGACATCCCCTTCCCTGCTTGGAACATCTGATTCCACGGGAGGAGCCAGATGCTGAGCAGTCCCGAAAGCCCTCGTTTTCTAGACAGGAGCTCAACTCCAACAGATCACAGCACAGACCTAAAGCACTTTTGACCCTGAGCGGACAGAACCCCGTTCTTCTTGTCCGCACTTGTCTTCCCATGGAATGGAGAGCCGAAAAAAACCTCTCCAGGGTAGGGCCAGAACTGACAGGTTTACGGCAGAGGCGCAGAAATTGCCCTGTCATTGCCTCCGGGATGATATGCTTGCTCCAGGATCCTTCCATCAGGGAGCTTTTGTCGGATTGTTTGGTCAATTTTAGGTCAATTTCTATGGCTTTCAGCAATGTCAGCTTCCAGTGGTGAGAAGTCATGAGAGTAGTCCCCAGAATCGGGTGATGCCCCTTGGTAACAAGACTTTGTGTTTAAGTGGCAAATGTTTTTATTCACCTCCTGGCTTCTGCAGAAGTCTCCTGTTTTTCAAGACTCCTAGACTCCTAGAGCAGTTGGTGTTGGAAGGAAGGGACCTGAAAGCTCATCTGCTTCCAACCACCCCTCTGCCACGGGCAGGGACACCTTCCGCTAGACCAGCTTGCTCCAAGCCGCGTCCAACCTGGCCCTGAACACTTGCAGGGATGGGGCAGCCACAGTTTCTCTGGACAACCTGTGCCAGGGCCCCACCACTCTCCCCGGGAAGGCTTTCTTTCCCATATGCCATCTAAGCCTGCCCTCTGCCAGCGCCAAGCCATTGCCCCTTGGTCTGTCGCTCCAGTCCCTTGTAAACAGTCTCTCTTAGCCAAAGCCTTCTTGGTCCTCCCTGTTGTGTTGCAAAATTTGCAAGCTGATGTTGTGCCAGGTGGCACCAGCCAAGCCCTGAGCCAGGTGCAGGACCTTGCACTTGAGGTCTGAGGTCACTGGGGCTGTTGAGCCTGGAGGAGACTGAGGTCAGATCTCCTGGGGGGCTGCAACTTCCTGCCAAGGGGCAGCGACCATTTCTGCTCTGTGGGACCAGGGACAGGAGCCGAGGGAACGGCCGGAGCTGTGTCAGCGGAGGCTTAGGTTGGACATTAGGAAAAGGTGCTTTCCCCGGAGGGTGGTCGGGCACTGGAACGGGCTGCCCAGGGCAGTGGTCACGGCCCCAAGGCTGCCAGAGCTCAAGGAGCGTTTGGACAACGCTCTCAGGCATACTGAATCCGAAAAATCGGTCCAAGAAACTGCTCAGAGAATTTTTATCTTTAAGCAGCAAGGTATTTGTTTATTCAACGTTGGGAGCAAGCCAGCTCGCGCTGGACAAACTTGCTCAAAGGCTTCACACAAAATCAGCATTTTTATACAATCTTCAGATGTGATTAAGTGCATATTCAAGTGATTACAACATCTATCAATACATATTAAAAATAGGTGGAGTATAGGCGGAGCTTGGGGAGGTGCTTCTCTTGGCTCCCCATTTCGGAGGGTACTTCCCATCGTCCTCCATGGGGCAGGGGGCTTCAACTCATCTTCCTCAGCTTGACCCTTCTTCTTTTCCACTGTTCTTGACCCGCTCACTAAAGCTTGGAAAAAACCCTGGCTCCAGGCCTATTTCTCCTATTTAAATGTCTACCTGATCTTTGGGCTTGTGTTGTATGAAGGTTTTGTTTGTTTTGCTTTCTCAAGGCTCTTGCAGTGACTGTGTATAAAGAGTTATGTGTTTCTGCAGTTGAAATTGTAACTGGTTGTTTGTTTGCTACTTGTTTAAGTTTGGCTTTCCATGTTGTGTATGGCATATTGTCTAACAGCATTTTAAAATAGTGAGAAGTAAATACTTGATTTGGGGCCCCTCTTATTATTATTCTTACCCTCTGTAACACAAAAGAACTTTTTATAATAGCAGATCATCTGTCAATTAGTAAAGTTGTCCTTCTGTGACTTAGAAAATTAAACATGGTAGTTGATAGCTGTATGTCTGCTGGGTTTTGCAATGCTACCTCTAGGTTGTTGGTTCTGTCAGGAGGTGGATGGTGTTGTCCCAGCTGAAATTCTCGCAGTACAAAACCAACCACTGTCATTGCCAGCAACGCCGTCAGTACACGTGCTGTCCACTTCAACGTTGGTAGCTTTGACTTTGCTGATGGTCTGGGCTTGGGTAGGCAGATGTTCTGTGTGCTTTCCCAGTCTACATCTTCTTCCTCGAACTGAAGTAGTAGCTGTAGCCATGTTTGCTGTTCTTCCTCTTTTGCAGGATTCAAAACTGCTTGTCCTTTTTCTGGTTCTCTTGTCTCACTGAATTCAGTTTGCCACAGCTCAGCTAAGCTTTCTAGGGAGTCAATATCTCTTCTTCCTCCTCCATCAGGCCATCTTCGGCATAGAAGCTGTTCTGAGGCTGGTGAGGGCTGTGGGTTGGTTTCTGGGTAGGAGAGCCACAGTGATGCTTTAACTGTTGTGCATTTGTTGTGAGTTGGTTGAACTGGTGGTGACGGAAGAGGCACTTTCACTTCCGCCTCACGGCCGGAGTAAGCTTGCTGCGTCCATGTTGCTGCGTGGTTGTTCTGCAGCGGTCTCATGGCCGCTGCGCAGCCAAAGGGTGTTAGT
Source organism: Pipra filicauda (assembly GCF_003945595.2). NCBI lineage: Eukaryota > Metazoa > Chordata > Aves > Passeriformes > Pipridae > Pipra > Pipra filicauda. The sequence continues at coordinate 40,846 of NW_024105006.1, read as the reverse complement.
GGAGTGCCCTGGCTAAAGGGAGCTAGCAGATTCTCTTCTGTGTCCTCTATAGACTCGCTGTCTATTTGTCCGTCACAGTCATCCTCCCCCCTTCCCGGCGAAATGCCTGAACCTGGGGGTGGCGGCTTCACTTCCGGCACACGGCAGGGGCAACATGGCGGTGCCTCCGGTGCCACTCTCCTTCTGCACATTGACTGTGCAACCACCGTGTAGCGGTCGCCCCGTAACGGTCCAGGGGTCGGCGCTGCTCTGTAATGGTCCTCGGCTCCAGCAGCACTGCTTGCTGCTCTGTATGGCATGGTCTCAGCTGCAGCCATGGGCGCTGGCATAAAGCCAGCATCCCCCCCGGCTGCCATGCTCATGCTGCCAGCCCCCAAGCCATGCTCCTTCACACCACACGCTGCCACTGCACTGTTCCCCCCAAGGGCTCCCCCTCCCCCCCATCCCCCCTGACCAACGTGCATGCCCCCCCTGCCCCACTCGGTCGGTGGGGGGGCTGGGGTTGAAGGGGGGGGGTTGAGGGGAAAGGAGTGAAGGGGGGGGAAGTCCACTCTCCCGGGTGCATTTGCCTTTCTGTAGTGCTTATTCAAGGCTATCATAATGTCTTTCCATGTAGACAAATTCTTGAGGGCGTCTGTTTTTCCCTCACTGGCTTTTTCAATAATTTTGTTCCCTATTTTCCTCCAAGATGACACTTGACAAGGTCCAGTCAGAGGGAATGCAGGTTCAGGCAACGAAATCCAATATAACAAGTCCCATAACTTACTTTCTTCTATGGTTGTTCTTGTAAAAGTTGAGAGACAGCTTCAGCTGTTTGTTTGATTTTTGGAGTAATTCCCTCCTGACGGGTAAACCACCCTCCCATATTCGCCAATTTTTGGTTACCTCTGTGCGGAAGCTCTGTTGTCCTTTCTTCTGGTCCTTTTTTCTTCCTTTTTTGTTCCTTTTTGCAGAGGTAACCCAGCGCGCTGAATTCTTTCTTTTCTTCCTTTTGGTTTTGGCGATATGGACACCCCCGGACAGGTTCCCCAGAGCTTCTGCTCCTGGTTGCCGGTAACCTGCTGAAGACCCTGTTCGGGCTCCATTTGAGGTGCTGTTCAAGGCACGAACCCCACTCTGACACGAACAAGTGCCAGAGCAGAAATACCATTTATTCAAACTGCCTAGGTTTAAATACCACGCCTGAACATGTCACGTGACCCTCTAACCAATGACAATCAAATATTGTCTGAGAACCCGGGAGACCACAACTCCCATGGTTCATTGCTACATTCTTCCTGCCACACTTCCCTTCTTCTGCCCCACCCCCAACAGCTTTGCCAGCTCTTCCTGGCCAGAGGAAGGCTTAACCAAAGAGCTCGAATCACATAACATCCTGCCTTGGAAGGGACCCACAAGGGTCGCCCAGTCCAACTCCTGGCCCTGTGCAGGACAGCACAGCCATCCCACCGTGTGCCTGAGAGCGTTGTCCAACCGCTCCTTGAGCTCTGGCAGCCTTGGGGCCGTGACCACTGCCCTGGGCAGCCCGTTCCAGTGCCCGACCACCCTCCGGGGAAAGCACCAGGGCAGTTGAAGGCTCCACGAGAAGCAGGGACTGTGACCTGGAGGCTGCTTCAAGCTGCCTGTAGAGGTCTCCTCCCCATCTTGCTCCTGCTCAGGAGGCCTGGAGCAAACCCCCACAGCAATGTGCCCATTCCCAGCCTGCCCGCCCTTTGATCCTGACCCATCAACTCCTGAGTGGCTCGCCATCCCCCCCAAGACAGAGGTCGAGACCTTCCGAGTGTCACCTCCCCGAGATCTACGGATGTCGTCTCCCTGGGCTCCTGTGAGGCCCCGCATGTGGTTGCCAGCGCATTCTTCCCTCTCCCTTATGGGCCCTGTCCAATGCAGCCCCAGGGCAGCCCGGAGGAGCCCTGTCTGGGGCTGCGCTGGGGTGACCGGGGACACGGTGGGCTCACTGGGAGCAGCCTTCCAAAGCCCCAGAGCGGCAGGATGGTGCCCAGGCTCTGCTCAGGGCTGCTTTGGGCGTGGGGCCGTCTGCGCGAGTCCTGCACGGGACCCATGTGTCCTGGCTGCCACGCCAAAGGGCTGCTTCCCCAGGCGAAGGGGGCAGGGGAGTGACCATGCGGGAGTGCCTGCACCTCTGGCAGTGACTCAGGCCCGGGGTGCCCTTTGGGTGCCCTTGGTGCCCTTTGGGCCTTGCTGGATCTGCTTGCTGCCATTTGCTGGGGCCACCCTGCACTCCCTCCCCATTCCAGGCAGACACAGGCAGGTGTTGGAATAAAATCTTTTCTTCCGTAACCAGAAGAAAACTGTTAACTATATCTACGGAACGGCGGAGGGGGTCAGACAGAAATGCACACAAATCAACAGGATTGGCAAAAATGTCCGCTTTATTAGAGGACAGACAGCTCATATGCTGCCTGCGACACACAGACATGTGGTTCTTCCCCAGGTTACATTGGATACATAAGGCAAACATACTGTGGTGTACAGTACTAATTGGATATCAGCAGGTGTCCATAAGACTTGTTTTCCTGCCAGAACAACTCCTCCTTCACCTTGGCACAAGGCCTGCGCCATAGAAGTGGCGCAATATTTTTTACTCTCTGCACCCAGCCATGCCAAGGGGAAGGTCTCAGAAATGCAACTGAAATTGTTCACACAATTTCTGTCCACCGACATCTACGTCTACATCTATCTCTACATCTTCCCTACATCTCTATCTACATCTTCCCCACATAAACACCCTCCCTCCCTCCCGCTGGGATAGATCCCCAAACGATCTATCCCTCCAACTGGCATAGATCCCCAAACGATCTATGCCTCAACCTGGGATAGGTCCCCAAACGACCTATCCCTCAAACAGGGATAGGTCCCCAAACGACCTATCCCTTTAACAGGCCTAAGCCAATCTTCCTGCCCCAGCCCCGGCTGCGGGAGCCTTGATCTTGATGGCAGGCCCTGGCTCAGAGCCCCCCTTCCTCTTCGCCCCGCGCCTTTCCAGCTTGGTGTCTCCGCGGTCCGTGGGCGCGGGGACGCTGCTGCCACCATCCTGGCTGGTCCCTGCAGCCCCCGGGGAGGAAGCCAAGTGCCCCTGAGTCCCCTGCGGCAGGACCTTCCCACTCAGCAGAGCGCGGCTGGTTGGAGTCACCCCAGGCTCCCTGGTGGCTTGGAGCTGGGGTGCGGCTGAGGGGCTGGCGGTGGTGTGCCTGGGCGGGGAGGTGTCCTCCTCCATGGGGACATCGCTGGCCAGCGAGAGGTCGCAGCCTCGGGGGGCGTCCTCCTCCATGGCGACATCGCTGGCCAGCGAGAGGTCACAGCCGCGGGCGGTGTCCTCCTCCATGGGGACGTCGGTGGCCAGTGAGAGGTCGCAGCCGCGGGGGGCGTCCTCCTCCATGGAGACGTCACTGGCCAGGCTGATGTTAAGTGCCGGGGTGACGTCCACATCCATGGGGGTGCTCCCGTCTGGGGGGCTGCCACTGCCCAGGGGTGTCCCGGAGGGGTTGGCTGAGCTGGCAGGGCTGCGCTGGCTGTGCCGCGCTGCTGGGACCGGGGCCACTGCTCTCCCCTGATGGTGGTAGGGCTGCAGTTGACCCTGGGGGGCACGTTGGTCTGCCCCAGCCAGGGGCTTCCCACTGCCCTGGGGCCCCCCCCGGGCAGTGTTGGATGGAACAGCAACGCCAGGGCTGCTTGCCAGTGGGGCTGGTGGAGGCAGGTTGGCTGAGCCTGTGAGAAAGAGCAAAGCCTGGAAGTCACATCCCGAGCTGGGGCCGTCAGGCGCTTGGAGGACTGAGGAGGAGGAGGAGGAGGAGGGCGAGGTGCAGGGGAGGAAGGGCTGTGAATGTCCCCACCGTGCACTGCGGGGCTTTCGGGGTCAGGCTCTGTCCTCACCTTTGGTGCCGGAGCTTTGGGGGGAGCGGAAGAGCTGCACGAGCCGGGTCAGGGCTGATCTCCAGCTCACAGAGCGGCGCCACAGAGCTGACAGGGCCATGGTCCGTCACGCTCGGTGGCCGGTCGCTTCTGTTGACTGGACACAGGTCTGGATGCTCCTCTTGGAGCGTCTCCAGGGATGGAATGTCGGGCCTCCCATTGTGTCATAGACACAGCAGTAATGCTGGGGCTTCCCTGAGGTGCTGTTCAAGGCACGAACCCCACTCTGACACGAACAAGTGCCAGAGCAGAATTACCGTTTATTCAAACTGCCCAGGTTTAAATACCACGCCTGAACATGTCACGTGACCCTCTAACCAATGACAATCAAATATTGTCTGAGAACCCGGGAGACCACAACTCCCATGGTTCATTGCTACATTCTTCCTGCCACATCTCCCTCCTCTTTTTATTAACAAGTTGAGAAACACTATGTTTTTAACATTCTTATTAGAACCAATCTTATTTCAACTAATTATAAAAAACAGGGCCTATCGTCACAAGGCCTTTATTGAACTGTTGACAACTTTATTGGTTCGTGCAATATTCAAGCAATCTCAAATTACCCAGGGTTTGTAGGTGTGGATAACCTTTTATCTGAGGGTGACTTTGTGTAATGGCATCATCTTTATTTTAAAGGGAAATGTGTTGGGTTGTAGATGTTGTGTCTGAGGTGGTGTTGTCTGAAGTAGTGTTTAAGATGTCTTGCTATAAAGTGTACTTGCTTTCACACACACATACATGCGTCCACTCAACTTTCTCATTCATACTCCGGTGGCCACCGTTTCATTCTCTCCTTACACATGCACTCTTAAACCCTTTATTGTGTTTGACTCATGGAGTTTTGGTTCTGTATTGGTTACTGTTTATGTGTTTCTTTTGGTTCTGCCTTGGTTACTGTTTATATGTTTCTTTTGGTTCTGTTGTATCATTTACTGCTTCTTTGTGATTCTCCCTGTTTTAAGGAAATGTTAATGTAGATTTACACACATAGGGAACAGACCCATATCTCTTTTCCCCCTTTTATTTTTTTTTTTCTCCCCACTGTGTGATGTGTTTACTATTGTTGGTCGTGTTTCTTCTAATCCAAATCCTTCACTTATTTCTTCTGGTGGTTGCTCCTGTTGTGGTGGAGGGCTAATATAAGGCCTGACACATCTAGAAGGGACCCATTGTAATTTGGTACCCTTGGATACACAGGCATATCCCCTTCCCCATGTTATGAGATCTACTGGTCCTGACCATTGCCCAGATATTAAATCTTTGATCATAACTGGTGGTTTGGAAGATGAAAGTATTTGAGTTTTATCTTGGCGTTCATACTTGCTATGGTCTGTATCATCACAGTTTAAGAAATTTAGAACATATGACGCTTTCCGTAAGCGTTCCTGGGGGCTATATACCGACTCCCCTCTTTTTTGTCTTTGAAGCATTTCTTTTAGTGTACGGTGAGCTCTTTCTACAATCGCTTGTCCTGTGGGTGAATGCGGTATACCTATGGAATGGAGTATTCCCCAATCTGTGAGAAATGTTTTGATTTTTTCAGAACAATGAGCAGGGCCATTGTCGGTTTTTATGGTTTTTGGAATTCCTAGGATTGCGAAACAACTGAGCCAGTGTCTGATAACGTCTTTGGCTTTTTCTCCCGTGTGTGCTGTTGCATTAATGTATCTGGAATACATGTCTACTGTAACATGGACATATTTTAGTTTACCGAATTCAGCTATATGTGTAAGGTCTGTCTGCCAGATTTCATTGGCTGTTATGCCCCTGGGATTAACCCCTTCCTTAGCTGGCATGGGGGTAATTCGCTGGCAGTCAGAGCATGACATAATTATGTCTCTGGTCTGGTTTATTGTAATTTGGAATTGTCTCTTTAATGAACGTGCATTTTGGTGGAAGAACTGGTGTGAGACTTTAGCCTGTTCCAGAATTTTGGGAACTGTAGTTGCCATAGCAGTTGCATCAGCTTTTTGATTGCCCTCTGCTATGGGTCCTGGAAGTTCTGTGTGTGACCGAGTGTGCATTATGTAAAAATCAAATTTTCTGTGGTTGATAAGAAACCATATGGTACGAATTTCTGTAAATAAGTGAGGATTAGTGACATCTCGAAGGAAGGAGGCTTCGAGACGTGAGACCAACCCTGCTGCATAGTGAGAATCTGTGACAACATTCATAGGTTGATCATGGAACAATTCAAATGCCATGCGGATAGCTGCTAGTTCTAAAACCTGTACAGAACCTTGGTCCAAGGTTTGTACCTTATTGTCCCATTGTCCTGTGGCAGGGTTCTTCCATGTCACGATGGCTTTTTTCGATCGTCCAGATGCATCAGTGAAGACTGTGACTCCATTTACTGGTCGTAGTTTGCAGCGACGCGTGGCCATCAGGGGTAGATTTCCTATTTCCGCCCAGAGTTTATGTTTCGGGAAGTGAATGGAAATATTACCGTGGAAGTCCGCTAATGCAGTCTGAAACCCAGCGTCCTCTGCAAGAAGCCAGTCTAAGTTGTCTTTTGTGGCTGGAATGTAGATCGTCTCAGGATCCCTTCCATCCATCTCCTGCAGATGTCCTCTACCTTTCATAATGAGCTTAGCAAGCATGTCATTAACGGTCCAAACAGTCTTAGGTGGAGAGTGGGGAAGAAATAACCATTCTAGAATTCTCAAAGGGTCAGATTCTGCCTGATCCCATTGGAAAAGGACAGCAAAAGGTTGGAACTTGCTGGATATGATGGCGAGGCGAATGTGCAGGTCAGGGGGTTGTCGTCTGCTTTGCCTGTTTTCGACAGCTTGGGAGCATACTTCCAGAGCTTGTTTTGCTTCTGGGGTTAGGGATCGAATAGATGTGAGAGTTGGGTCACCTTTAAGTAGCTCGAAGAGGGGGTGCAATTCCTCTGTTGTGATGCCCAAGACAGGCCTCAGCCAGTTAATGGCTCCTAAAAGCCCTTGCAAATCATTCAGGGTCATAGTGTCCGTTACTTTGAAAGTCACTGGTTGTGGCATGATTTCCTGTTGAGTGATCCTCCATCCGAGGTAGGTCCAAGGTTGGGTGCGTTGAATTTTTTCTGGGGCAAGCTGCAGACCTGCTTTTTGGATGGCGTCAGTTAAGGCAGTCAAGGTGGATTGTAGTTCAGTCCCATGTTTTGCTGCTATCAGGATGTTTGATATTCCTGTCTTTGCCTCCCATTCTAATTGTTCAATTTGGGTATAGGTCAATTTATGCATGTTTGTGTTTTGAGTAGATCTAGAGGTGTGTATTGCTGTATGTTGCAACTTTGTGGAGCATCATTGGGCTTGTGTTGTATGAAGGTTTTGTTTGTTTTGCTTTCTCAAGGCTCTTGCAGTGACTGTGTATAAAGAGTTATGTGTTTCTGCAGTTGAAATTGTAACTGGTTGTTTGTTTGCTACTTGTTTAAGTTTGGCTTTCCATGTTGTGTATGGCATCTTGTCTAACAGCATTTTAAAATAGTGAGAAGTAAATACTTGATTTGGGGCCCCTCTTATTATTATTCTTACCCTCTGTAACACAAAAGAACTTTTTATAATAGCAGATCATCTGTCAATTAGTAAAGTTGCCCTTCTGTGACTTAGAAAATTAAACATGGTAGTTGATAGCTGTATGTCTGCTGGGTTTTGCAATGCTACCTCTAGGTTGTTGGTTCTGTCAGGAGGTGGATGGTGTTGTCCCAGCTGAAATTCTCGCAGTACAAAACCAACCACTGTCATTGCCAGCAACGCCGTCAGTACACGTGCTGTCCACTTCAACGTTGGTAGCTTTGACTTTGCTGATGGTCTGGGCTTGGGTAGGCAGATGTTCTGTGTGCTTTCCCAGTCTACATCTTCTTCCTCGAGCTGAAGTAGTAGCCGTAGCCATGTTTGCTGTTCTTCCTCTTTTGCAGGATTCAAAACTGCTTGTCCTTTTTCTGGTTCTCTTGTCTCACTGAATTCAGTTTGCCACAGCTCAGCTAAGCTTTCTAGGGAGTCAATATCTCTTCTTCCTCCTCCATCAGGCCATCTTCGGCATAGAAGCTGTTCTGAGGCTGGTGAGGGCTGTGGGTTGGTTTCTGGGTAGGAGAGCCACAGTGATGCTTTAACTGTTGTGCATTTGTTGTGAGTTGGTTGAACTGGTGGTGACGGAAGAGGCACTTTCACTTCCGCCTCACGGCCGGAGTAAGCTTGCTGCGTCCATGTTGCTGCGTGGTTGTTCTGCAGCGGTCTCATGGCCGCTGCGCAGCCAAAGGGTGTTAGTGGAGCGCCCTGGCTAAAGGGAGCTAGCAGATTCTCTTCTGTGTCCTCTATAGACTCGCTGTCTATTTGTCCGTCACAGTCATCCTCCCCCCTTCCCGGCGAAATGCCTGAACCTGGGGGTGGCGGCTTCACTTCCGGCACACGGCAGGGGCAACATGGCGGTGCCTCCGGTGCCACTCTCCTTCTGCACATTGACTGTGCAACCACCGTGTAGCGGTCGCCCCGTAACGGTCCAGGGGTCGGCGCTGCTCTGTAATGGTCCTCGGCTCCAGCAGCACTGCTTGCTGCTCTGTATGGCATGGTCTCAGCTGCAGCCATGGGCGCTGGCATAAAGCCAGCATCCCCCCCGGCTGCCATGCTCATGCTGCCAGCCCCCAAGCCATGCTCCTTCACACCACACGCTGCCACTGCACTGTTCCCCCCAAGGGCTCCCCCTCCCCCCCATCCCCCCTGACCAACGTGCATTCCCCCCCTGCCCCACTCGGTCGGTGGGGGGGCTGGGGTTGAAGGGGGGGGGTTGAGGGGAAAGGAGTGAAGGGGGGGGAAGTCCACTCTCCCGGGTGCATTTGCCTTTCTGTAGTGCTTATTCAAGGCTATCATAATGTCTTTCCATGTAGCCAAATTCTTGAGGGCGTCTGTTTTTCCCTCACTGGCTTTTTCAATAATTTTGTTCCCTATTTTCCTCCAAGATGACACTTGACAAGGTCCAGTCAGAGGGAATGCAGGTTCAGGCAACGAAATCCAATATAACAAGTCCCATAACTTACTTTCTTCTATGGTTGTTCTTGTAAAAGTTGAGAGACAGCTTCAGCTGTTTGTTTGATTTTTGGAGTAATTCCCTCCTGACGGGTAAACCACCCTCCCATATTCGCCAATTTTTGGTTACCTCTGTGCGGAAGCTCTGTTGTCCTTTCTTCTGGTCCTTTTTTCTTCCTTTTTTGTTCCTTTTTGCAGAGGTAACCCAGCGCGCTGAATTCTTTCTTTTCTTCCTTTTGGTTTTGGCGATATGGACACCCCCGGACAGGTTCCCCAGAGCTTCTGCTCCTGGTTGCCGGTAACCTGCTGAAGACCCTGTTCGGGCTCCATTTGAGGTGCTGTTCAAGGCACGAACCCCACTCTGACACGAACAAGTGCCAGAGCAGAAATACCATTTATTCAAACTGCCCAGGTTTAAATACCACGCCTGAACATGTCACGTGACCCTCTAACCAAAGACAATCAAATATTGTCTGAGAACCCGGGAGACCACAACTCCCATGGTTCATTGCTACATTCTTCCTGCCACACTTCCCTTCTTCTGCCCCACCCCCAACAGCTTTGCCAGCTCTTCCTGGCCAGAGGAAGGCTTAACCAAAGAGCTCGAATCACATAACATCCTGCCTTGGAAGGGACCCACAAGGGTCGCCCAGTCCAACTCCTGGCCCTGTGCAGGACAGCACAGCCATCCCACCGTGTGCCTGAGAGCGTTGTCCAAACGCTCCTTGAGCTCTGGCAGCCTTGGGGCCGTGACCACTGCCCTGGGCAGCCCGTTCCAGTGCCCGACCACCCTCCGGGGAAAGCACCAGGGCAGTTGAAGTCTCCACGAGAAGCAGGGACTGTGACCTGGAGGCTGCTTCAAGCTGCCTGTAGAGGTCTCCTCCCCATCTTGCTCCTGCTCAGGAGGCCTGGAGCAAACCCCCACAGCAGTGTGCCCATTCCCAGCCTGCCCGCCCTTTGATCCTGACCCATCAACTCCTGAGTGGCTCGCCATCCCCCCCAAGACAGAGGTCGAGACCTTCCGAGTGTCACCTCCCCGAGATCTACGGATGTCGTCTCCCTGGGCTCCTGTGAGGCCCCGCATGTGGTTGCCAGCGCATTCTTCCCTCTCCCTTATGGGCCCTGTCCAATGCAGCCCCAGGGCAGCCCGGAGGAGCCCTGTCTGGGGCTGCGCTGGGGTGACCGGGGACACGGTGGGCTCACTGGGAGCAGCCTTCCAAAGCCCCAGAGCGGCAGGATGGTGCCCAGGCTCTGCTCAGGGCTGCTTTGGGCGTGGGGCCGTCTGCGCGAGTCCTGCACGGGACCCATGTGTCCTGGCTGCCACGCCAAAGGGCTGCTTCCCCAGGCGAAGGGGACAGGGGAGTGACCCTGCGTGAGAGCCTGCACCTCTGGCAGTGACTCAGGCCCGGGGTGCCCTTTGGGTGCCCTTGGTGCCCTTTGGGCCTTGCTGGATCTGCTTGCTGCCATTTGCTGGGGCCACCCTGCACTCCCTCCCCATTCCAGGCAGACACAGGCAGGTGTTGGAATAAAATCTTTTCTTCCGTAACCAGAAGAAAACTGTTAACTATGTCTACGGAACGGCGGAGGGGGTCAGACAGAAATGCACACAAATCAACAGGATTGGCAAAAATGTCCGCTTTATTAGAGGACAGACAGCTCATATGCTGCCTGCGACACACAGACATGTGGTTCTTCCCCAGGTTACATTGGATACATAAGGCAAACATACTGTGGTGTACAGTACTAATTGGATATCAGCAGGTGTCCATAAGACTTGTTTTCCTGCCAGAACAACTCCTCCTTCACCTTGGCACAAGGCCTGCGCCATAGAAGTGGCGCAGTATTTTTTACTCTCTGCACCCAGCCATGCCAAGGGGAAGGTCTCAGAAATGCAACTGAAATTGTTCACACAATTTCTGTCCACCGACATCTACGTCTACATCTATCTCTACATCTTCCCTACATCTCTATCTACATCTTCCCCACATAAACACCCTCCCTCCCTCCCGCTGGGATAGATCCCCAAACGATCTATCCCTCCAACTGGCATAGATCCCCAAACGATCTATGCCTCAACCTGGGATAGGTCCCCAAACGACCTATCCCTCAAACAGGGATAGGTCCCCAAACGACCTATCCCTTTAACAGGCCTAAGCCAATCTTCCTGCCCCAGCCCCGGCTGCGGGAGCCTTGATCTTGATGGCAGGCCCTGGCTCAGAGCCCCCCTTCCTCTTCGCCCCGCGCCTTTCCAGCTTGGTGTCTCCGCGGTCCGTGGGCGCGGGGACGCTGCTGCCACCATCCTGGCTGGTCCCTGCAGCCCCCGGGGAGGAAGCCAAGTGCCCCTGAGTCCCCTGCGGCAGGACCTTCCCACTCAGCAGAGCGCGGCTGGTTGGAGTCACCCCAGGCTCCCTGGTGGCTTGGAGCTGGGGTGCGGCTGAGGGGCTGGCGGTGGTGTGCCTGGGCGGGGAGGTGTCCTCCTCCATGGGGACATCGCTGGCCAGCGAGAGGTCGCAGCCTCGGGGGGCGTCCTCCTCCATGGCGACATCGCTGGCCAGCGAGAGGTCACAGCCGCGGGCGGTGTCCTCCTCCATGGGGACGTCGGTGGCCAGTGAGAGGTCGCAGCCGCGGGGGGCGTCCTCCTCCATGGAGACGTCACTGGCCAGGCTGATGTTAAGTGCCGGGGTGACGTCCACATCCATGGGGGTGCTCCCGTCTGGGGGGCTGCCACTGCCCAGGGGTGTCCCGGAGGGGTTGGCTGAGCTGGCAGGGCTGCGCTGGCTGTGCCGCGCTGCTGGGACCGGGGCCACTGCTCTCCCCTGATGGTGGTAGGGCTGCAGTTGACCCTGGGGGGCACGTTGGTCTGCCCCAGCCAGGGGCTTCCCACTGCCCTGGGGCCCCCCCCGGGCAGTGTTGGATGGAACAGCAACGCCAGGGCTGCTTGCCAGTGGGGCTGGTGGAGGCAGGTTGGCTGAGCCTGTGAGAAAGAGCAAAGCCTGGAAGTCACATCCCGAGCTGGGGCCGTCAGGCGCTTGGAGGACTGAGGAGGAGGAGGAGGAGGGCGAGGTGCAGGGGAGGAAGGGCTGTGAATGTCCCCACCGTGCACTGCGGGGCTTTCGGGGTCAGGCTCTGTCCTCACCTTTGGTGCCGGAGCTTTGGGGGGAGCGGAAGAGCTGCACGAGCCGGGTCAGGGCTGATCTCCAGCTCACAGAGCGGCGCCACAGAGCTGACAGGGCCATGGTCCGTCACGCTCGGTGGCCGGTCGCTTCTGTTGACTGGACACAGGTCTGGATGCTCCTCTTGGAGCGTCTCCAGGGATGGAATGTCGGGCCTCCCATTGTGTCATAGACACAGCAGTAATGCTGGGGCTTCCCTGAGGTGCTGTTCAAGGCACGAACCCCACTCTGACACGAACAAGTGCCAGAGCAGAATTACCGTTTATTCAAACTGCCCAGGTTTAAATACCACACCTGAACATGTCACGTGACCCTCTAACCAATGACAATCAAATATTGTCTGAGAACCCGGGAGACCACAACTCCCATGGTTCATTGCTACATTCTTCCTGCCACATCTCCCTCCTCTTTTTATTAACAAGTTGAGAAACACTATGTTTTTAACATTCTTATTAGAACCAATCTTATTTCAACTAATTATAAAAAACAGGGCCTATCGTCACAAGGCCTTTATTGAACTGTTGACAACTTTATTGGTTCGTGCAATATTCAAGCAATCTCAAATTACCCAGGGTTTGTAGGTGTGGATAACCTTTTATCTGAGGGTGACTTTGTGTAATGGCATCATCTTTATTTTAAAGGGAAATGTGTTGGGTTGTAGATGTTGTGTCTGAGGTGGTGTTGTCTGAAGTAGTGTTTAAGATGTCTTGCTATAAAGTGTACTTGCTTTCACACACACATACATGCGTCCACTCAACTTTCTCATTCATACTCCGGTGGCCACCGTTTCATTCTCTCCTTACACATGCACTCTTAAACCCTTTATTGTGTTTGACTCATGGAGTTTTGGTTCTGTATTGGTTACTGTTTATGTGTTTCTTTTGGTTCTGCCTTGGTTACTGTTTATATGTTTCTTTTGGTTCTGTTGTATCATTTACTGCTTCTTTGTGATTCTCCCTGTTTTAAGGAAATGTTAATGTAGATTTACACACATAGGGAACAGACCCATATCTCTTTTCCCCCTTTTATTTTTTTTTTTCTCCCCACTGTGTGATGTGTTTACTATTGTTGGTCGTGTTTCTTCTAATCCAAATCCTTCACTTATTTCTTCTGGTGGTTGCTCCTGTTGTGGTGGAGGGCTAATATAAGGCCTGACACATCTAGAAGGGACCCATTGTAATTTGGTACCCTTGGATACACAGGCATATCCCCTTCCCCATGTTATGAGATCTACTGGTCCTGACCATTGCCCAGATATTAAATCTTTGATCATAACTGGTGGTTTGGAAGATGAAAGTATTTGAGTTTTATCTTGGCGTTCATACTTGCTATGGTCTGTATCATCACAGTTTAAGAAATTTAGAACATATGACGCTTTCCGTAAGCGTTCCTGGGGGCTATATACCGACTCCCCTCTTTTTTGTCTTTGAAGCATTTCTTTTAGTGTACGGTGAGCTCTTTCTACAATCGCTTGTCCTGTGGGTGAATGCGGTATACCTATGGAATGGAGTATTCCCCAATCTGTGAGAAATGTTTTGATTTTTTCAGAACAATGAGCAGGGCCATTGTCGGTTTTTATGGTTTTTGGAATTCCTAGGATTGCGAAACAACTGAGCCAGTGTCTGATAACGTCTTTGGCTTTTTCTCCCGTGTGTGCTGTTGCATTAATGTATCTGGAATACATGTCTACTGTAACATGGACATATTTTAGTTTACCGAATTCAGCTATATGTGTAAGGTCTGTCTGCCAGATTTCATTGGCTGTTATGCCCCTGGGATTAACCCCTTCCTTAGCTGGCATGGGGGTAATTCGCTGGCAGTCAGAGCATGACATAATTATGTCTCTGGTCTGGTTTATTGTAATTTGGAATTGTCTCTTTAATGAACGTGCATTTTGGTGGAAGAACTGGTGTGAGACTTTAGCCTGTTCCAGAATTTTGGGAACTGTAGTTGCCATAGCAGTTGCATCAGCTTTTTGATTGCCCTCTGCTATGGGTCCTGGAAGTTCTGTGTGTGACCGAGTGTGCATTATGTAAAAATCAAATTTTCTGTGGTTGATAAGAAACCATATGGTACGAATTTCTGTAAATAAGTGAGGATTAGTGACATCTCGAAGGAAGGAGGCTTCGAGACGTGAGACCAACCCTGCTGCATAGTGAGAATCTGTGACAACATTCATAGGTTGATCATGGAACAATTCAAATGCCATGCGGATAGCTGCTAGTTCTAAAACCTGTACAGAACCTTGGTCCAAGGTTTGTACCTTATTGTCCCATTGTCCTGTGGCAGGGTTCTTCCATGTCACGATGGCTTTTTTCGATCGTCCAGATGCATCAGTGAAGACTGTGACTCCATTTACTGGTCGTAGTTTGCAGCGACGCGTGGCCATCAGGGGTAGATTTCCTATTTCCGCCCAGAGTTTATGTTTCGGGAAGTGAATGGAAATATTACCGTGGAAGTCCGCTAATGCAGTCTGAAACCCAGCGTCCTCTGCAAGAAGCCAGTCTAAGTTGTCTTTTGTGGCTGGAATGTAGATCGTCTCAGGATCCCTTCCATCCATCTCCTGCAGATGTCCTCTACCTTTCATAATGAGCTTAGCAAGCATGTCATTAACGGTCCAAACAGTCTTAGGTGGAGAGTGGGGAAGAAATAACCATTCTAGAATTCTCAAAGGGTCAGATTCTGCCTGATCCCATTGGAAAAGGACAGCAAAAGGTTGGAACTTGCTGGATATGATGGCGAGGCGAATGTGCAGGTCAGGGGGTTGTCGTCTGCTTTGCCTGTTTTCGACAGCTTGGGAGCATACTTCCAGAGCTTGTTTTGCTTCTGGGGTTAGGGATCGAATAGATGTGAGAGTTGGGTCACCTTTAAGTAGCTCGAAGAGGGGGTGCAATTCCTCTGTTGTGATCCCCAAGACAGGCCTCAGCCAGTTAATGGCTCCTAAAAGCCCTTGCAAATCATTCAGGGTCATAGTGTCCGTTACTTTGAAAGTCACTGGTTGTGGCATGATTTCCTGTTGAGTGATCCTCCATCCGAGGTAGGTCCAAGGTTGGGTGCGTTGAATTTTTTCTGGGGCAAGCTGCAGACCTGCTTTTTGGATGGCGTCAGTTAAGGCAGTCAAGGTGGATTGTAGTTCAGTCCCGTGTTTTGCTGCTATCAGGATGTTTGATATTCCTGTCTTTGCCTCCCATTCTAATTGTTCAATTTGGGTATAGGTCAATTTATGCATGTTTGTGTTTTGAGTAGATCTAGAGGTGTGTATTGCTGTATGTTGCAACTTTGTGGAGCATCTTTGGGCTTGTGTTGTATGAAGGTTTTGTTTGTTTTGCTTTCTCAAGGCTCTTGCAGTGACTGTGTATAAAGAGTTATGTGTTTCTGCAGTTGAAATTGTAACTGGTTGTTTGTTTGCTACTTGTTTAAGTTTGGCTTTCCATGTTGTGTATGGCATATTGTCTAACAGCATTTTAAAATAGTGAGAAGTAAATACTTGATTTGGGGCCCCTCTTATTATTATTCTTACCCTCTGTAACACAAAAGAACTTTTTATAATAGCAGATCATCTGTCAATTAGTAAAGTTGTCCTTCTGTGACTTAGAAAATTAAACATGGTAGTTGATAGCTGTATGTCTGCTGGGTTTTGCAATGCTACCTCTAGGTTGTTGGTTCTGTCAGGAGGTGGATGGTGTTGTCCCAGCTGAAATTCTCGCAGTACAAAACCAACCACTGTCATTGCCAGCAACGCCGTCAGTACACGTGCTGTCCACTTCAACGTTGGTAGCTTTGACTTTGCTGATGGTCTGGGCTTGGGTAGGCAGATGTTCTGTGTGCTTTCCCAGTCTACATCTTCTTCCTCGAGCTGAAGTAGTAGCCGTAGCCATGTTTGCTGTTCTTCCTCTTTTGCAGGATTCAAAACTGCTTGTCCTTTTTCTGGTTCTCTTGTCTCACTGAATTCAGTTTGCCACAGCTCAGCTAAGCTTTCTAGGGAGTCAATATCTCTTCTTCCTCCTCCATCAGGCCATCTTCGGCATAGAAGCTGTTCTGAGGCTGGTGAGGGCTGTGGGTTGGTTTCTGGGTAGGAGAGCCACAGTGATGCTTTAACTGTTGTGCATTTGTTGTGAGTTGGTTGAACTGGTGGTGACGGAAGAGGCACTTTCACTTCCGCCTCACGGCCGGAGTAAGCTTGCTGCGTCCATGTTGCTGCGTGGTTGTTCTGCAGCGGTCTCATGGCCGCTGCGCAGCCAAAGGGTGTTAGTGGAGCGCCCTGGCTAAAGGGAGCTAGCAGATTCTCTTCTGTGTCCTCTATAGACTCGCTGTCTATTTGTCCGTCACAGTCATCCTCCCCCCTTCCCGGCGAAATGCCTGAACCTGGGGGTGGCGGCTTCACTTCCGGCACACGGCAGGGGCAACATGGCGGTGCCTCCGGTGCCACTCTCCTTCTGCACATTGACTGTGCAACCACCGTGTCACGGTCGCCCCGTAACGGTCCAGGGGTCGGCGCTGCTCTGTAATGGTCCTCGGCTCCAGCAGCACTGCTTGCTGCTCTGTATGGCATGGTCTCAGCTGCAGCCATGGGCGCTGGCATAAAGCCAGCATCCCCCCCGGCTGCCATGCTCATGCTGCCAGCCCCCAAGCCATGCTCCTTCACACCACACGCTGCCACTGCACTGTTCCCCCCAAGGGCTCCCCCTCCCCCCCATCCCCCCTGACCAACGTGCATTCCCCCCCTGCCCCACTCGGTCGGTGGGGGGGCTGGGGTTGAAGGGGGGGGGTTGAGGGGAAAGGAGTGAAGGGGGGGGAAGTCCACTCTCCCGGGTGCATTTGCCTTTCTGTAGTGCTTATTCAAGGCTATCATAATGTCTTTCCATGTAGACAAATTCTTGAGGGCGTCTGTTTTTCCCTCACTGGCTTTTTCAATAATTTTGTTCCCTATTTTCCTCCAAGATGACACTTGACAAGGTCCAGTCAGAGGGAATGCAGGTTCAGGCAACGAAATCCAATATAACAAGTCCCATAACTTACTTTCTTCTATGGTTGTTCTTGTAAAAGTTGAGAGACAGCTTCAGCTGTTTGTTTGATTTTTGGAGTAATTCCCTCCTGACGGGTAAACCACCCTCCCATATTCGCCAATTTTTGGTTACCTCTGTGCGGAAGCTCTGTTGTCCTTTCTTCTGGTCCTTTTTTCTTCCTTTTTTGTTCCTTTTTGCAGAGGTAACCCAGCGCGCTGAATTCTTTCTTTTCTTCCTTTTGGTTTTGGCGATATGGACACCCCCGGACAGGTTCCCCAGAGCTTCTGCTCCTGGTTGCCGGTAACCTGCTGAAGACCCTGTTCGGGCTCCATTTGAGGTGCTGTTCAAGGCACGAACCCCACTCTGACACGAACAAGTGCCAGAGCAGAAATACCATTTATTCAAACTGCCTAGGTTTAAATACCACGCCTGAACATGTCACGTGACCCTCTAACCAATGACAATCAAATATTGTCTGAGAACCCGGGAGACCACAACTCCCATGGTTCATTGCTACATTCTTCCTGCCACACTTCCCTTCTTCTGCCCCACCCCCAACAGCTTTGCCAGCTCTTCCTGGCCAGAGGAAGGCTTAACCAAAGAGCTCGAATCACATAACATCCTGCCTTGGAAGGGACCCACAAGGGTCGCCCAGTCCAACTCCTGGCCCTGTGCAGGACAGCACAGCCATCCCACCGTGTGCCTGAGAGCGTTGTCCAAACGCTCCTTGAGCTCTGGCAGCCTTGGGGCCGTGACCACTGCCCTGGGCAGCCCGTTCCAGTGCCCGACCACCCTCCGGGGAAAGCACCAGGGCAGTTGAAGTCTCCACGAGAAGCAGGGACTGTGACCTGGAGGCTGCTTCAAGCTGCCTGTAGAGGTCTCCTCCCCATCTTGCTCCTGCTCAGGAGGCCTGGAGCAAACCCCCACAGCAGTGTGCCCATTCCCAGCCTGCCCGCCCTTTGATCCTGACCCATCAACTCCTGAGTGGCTCGCCATCCCCCCCAAGACAGAGGTCGAGACCTTCCGAGTGTCACCTCCCCGAGATCTACGGATGTCGTCTCCCTGGGCTCCTGTGAGGCCCCGCATGTGGTTGCCAGCGCATTCTTCCCTCTCCCTTATGGGCCCTGTCCAATGCAGCCCCAGGGCAGCCCGGAGGAGCCCTGTCTGGGGCTGCGCTGGGGTGACCGGGGACACGGTGGGCTCACTGGGAGCAGCCTTCCAAAGCCCCAGAGCGGCAGGATGGTGCCCAGGCTCTGCTCAGGGCTGCTTTGGGCGTGGGGCCGTCTGCGCGAGTCCTGCACGGGACCCATGTGTCCTGGCTGCCACGCCAAAGGGCTGCTTCCCCAGGCGAAGGGGACAGGGGAGTGACCCTGCGTGAGAGCCTGCACCTCTGGCAGTGACTCAGGCCCGGGGTGCCCTTTGGGTGCCCTTGGTGCCCTTTGGGCCTTGCTGGATCTGCTTGCTGCCATTTGCTGGGGCCACCCTGCACTCCCTCCCCATTCCAGGCAGACACAGGCAGGTGTTGGAATAAAATCTTTTCTTCCGTAACCAGAAGAAAACTGTTAACTATGTCTACGGAACGGCGGAGGGGGTCAGACAGAAATGCACACAAATCAACAGGATTGGCAAAAATGTCCGCTTTATTAGAGGACAGACAGCTCATATGCTGCCTGCGACACACAGACATGTGGTTCTTCCCCAGGTTACATTGGATACATAAGGCAAACATACTGTGGTGTACAGTACTAATTGGATATCAGCAGGTGTCCATAAGACTTGTTTTCCTGCCAGAACAACTCCTCCTTCACCTTGGCACAAGGCCTGCGCCATAGAAGTGGCGCAGTATTTTTTACTCTCTGCACCCAGCCATGCCAAGGGGAAGGTCTCAGAAATGCAACTGAAATTGTTCACACAATTTCTGTCCACCGACATCTACGTCTACATCTATCTCTACATCTTCCCTACATCTCTATCTACATCTTCCCCACATAAACACCCTCCCTCCCTCCCGCTGGGATAGATCCCCAAACGATCTATCCCTCCAACTGGCATAGATCCCCAAACGATCTATGCCTCAACCTGGGATAGGTCCCCAAACGACCTATCCCTCAAACAGGGATAGGTCCCCAAACGACCTATCCCTTTAACAGGCCTAAGCCAATCTTCCTGCCCCAGCCCCGGCTGCGGGAGCCTTGATCTTGATGGCAGGCCCTGGCTCAGAGCCCCCCTTCCTCTTCGCCCCGCGCCTTTCCAGCTTGGTGTCTCCGCGGTCCGTGGGCGCGGGGACGCTGCTGCCACCATCCTGGCTGGTCCCTGCAGCCCCCGGGGAGGAAGCCAAGTGCCCCTGAGTCCCCTGCGGCAGGACCTTCCCACTCAGCAGAGCGCGGCTGGTTGGAGTCACCCCAGGCTCCCTGGTGGCTTGGAGCTGGGGTGCGGCTGAGGGGCTGGCGGTGGTGTGCCTGGGCGGGGAGGTGTCCTCCTCCATGGGGACATCGCTGGCCAGCGAGAGGTCGCAGCCTCGGGGGGCGTCCTCCTCCATGGCGACATCGCTGGCCAGCGAGAGGTCACAGCCGCGGGCGGTGTCCTCCTCCATGGGGACGTCGGTGGCCAGTGAGAGGTCGCAGCCGCGGGGGGCGTCCTCCTCCATGGAGACGTCACTGGCCAGGCTGATGTTAAGTGCCGGGGTGACGTCCACATCCATGGGGGTGCTCCCGTCTGGGGGGCTGCCACTGCCCAGGGGTGTCCCGGAGGGGTTGGCTGAGCTGGCAGGGCTGCGCTGGCTGTGCCGCGCTGCTGGGACCGGGGCCACTGCTCTCCCCTGATGGTGGTAGGGCTGCAGTTGACCCTGGGGGGCACGTTGGTCTGCCCCAGCCAGGGGCTTCCCACTGCCCTGGGGCCCCCCCCGGGCAGTGTTGGATGGAACAGCAACGCCAGGGCTGCTTGCCAGTGGGGCTGGTGGAGGCAGGTTGGCTGAGCCTGTGAGAAAGAGCAAAGCCTGGAAGTCACATCCCGAGCTGGGGCCGTCAGGCGCTTGGAGGACTGAGGAGGAGGAGGAGGAGGGCGAGGTGCAGGGGAGGAAGGGCTGTGAATGTCCCCACCGTGCACTGCGGGGCTTTCGGGGTCAGGCTCTGTCCTCACCTTTGGTGCCGGAGCTTTGGGGGGAGCGGAAGAGCTGCACGAGCCGGGTCAGGGCTGATCTCCAGCTCACAGAGCGGCGCCACAGAGCTGACAGGGCCATGGTCCGTCACGCTCGGTGGCCGGTCGCTTCTGTTGACTGGACACAGGTCTGGATGCTCCTCTTGGAGCGTCTCCAGGGATGGAATGTCGGGCCTCCCATTGTGTCATAGACACAGCAGTAATGCTGGGGCTTCCCTGAGGTGCTGTTCAAGGCACGAACCCCACTCTGACACGAACAAGTGCCAGAGCAGAATTACCGTTTATTCAAACTGCCCAGGTTTAAATACCACGCCTGAACATGTCACGTGACCCTCTAACCAATGACAATCAAATATTGTCTGAGAACCCGGGAGACCACAACTCCCATGGTTCATTGCTACATTCTTCCTGCCACATCTCCCTCCTCTTTTTATTAACAAGTTGAGAAACACTATGTTTTTAACATTCTTATTAGAACCAATCTTATTTCAACTAATTATAAAAAACAGGGCCTATCGTCACAAGGCCTTTATTGAACTGTTGACAACTTTATTGGTTCGTGCAATATTCAAGCAATCTCAAATTACCCAGGGTTTGTAGGTGTGGATAACCTTTTATCTGAGGGTGACTTTGTGTAATGGCATCATCTTTATTTTAAAGGGAAATGTGTTGGGTTGTAGATGTTGTGTCTGAGGTGGTGTTGTCTGAAGTAGTGTTTAAGATGTCTTGCTATAAAGTGTACTTGCTTTCACACACACATACATGCGTCCACTCAACTTTCTCATTCATACTCCGGTGGCCACCGTTTCATTCTCTCCTTACACATGCACTCTTAAACCCTTTATTGTGTTTGACTCATGGAGTTTTGGTTCTGTATTGGTTACTGTTTATGTGTTTCTTTTGGTTCTGCCTTGGTTACTGTTTATATGTTTCTTTTGGTTCTGTTGTATCATTTACTGCTTCTTTGTGATTCTCCCTGTTTTAAGGAAATGTTAATGTAGATTTACACACATAGGGAACAGACCCATATCTCTTTTCCCCCTTTTATTTTTTTTTTTCTCCCCACTGTGTGATGTGTTTACTATTGTTGGTCGTGTTTCTTCTAATCCAAATCCTTCACTTATTTCTTCTGGTGGTTGCTCCTGTTGTGGTGGAGGGCTAATATAAGGCCTGACACATCTAGAAGGGACCCATTGTAATTTGGTACCCTTGGATACACAGGCATATCCCCTTCCCCATGTTATGAGATCTACTGGTCCTGACCATTGCCCAGATATTAGATCTTTGATCATAACTGGTGGTTTGGAAGATGAAAGTATTTGAGTTTTATCTTGGCGTTCATACTTGCTATGGTCTGTATCATCACAGTTTAAGAAATTTAGAACATATGACGCTTTCCGTAAGCGTTCCTGGGGGCTATATACCGACTCCCCTCTTTTTTGTCTTTGAAGCATTTCTTTTAGTGTACGGTGAGCTCTTTCTACAATCGCTTGTCCTGTGGGTGAATGCGGTATACCTATGGAATGGAGTATTCCCCAATCTGTGAGAAATGTTTTGATTTTTTCAGAACAATGAGCAGGGCCATTGTCGGTTTTTATGGTTTTTGGAATTCCTAGGATTGCGAAACAACTGAGCCAGTGTCTGATAACGTCTTTGGCTTTTTCTCCCGTGTGTGCTGTTGCATTAATGTATCTGGAATACATGTCTACTGTAACATGGACATATTTTAGTTTACCGAATTCAGCTATATGTGTAAGGTCTGTCTGCCAGATTTCATTGGCTGTTATGCCCCTGGGATTAACCCCTTCCTTAGCTGGCATGGGGGTAATTCGCTGGCAGTCAGAGCATGACATAATTATGTCTCTGGTCTGGTTTATTGTAATTTGGAATTGTCTCTTTAATGAACGTGCATTTTGGTGGAAGAACTGGTGTGAGACTTTAGCCTGTTCCAGAATTTTGGGAACTGTAGTTGCCATAGCAGTTGCATCAGCTTTTTGATTGCCCTCTGCTATGGGTCCTGGAAGTTCTGTGTGTGACCGAGTGTGCATTATGTAAAAATCAAATTTTCTGTGGTTGATAAGAAACCATATGGTACGAATTTCTGTAAATAAGTGAGGATTAGTGACATCTCGAAGGAAGGAGGCTTCGAGACGTGAGACCAACCCTGCTGCATAGTGAGAATCTGTGACAACATTCATAGGTTGATCATGGAACAATTCAAATGCCATGCGGATAGCTGCTAGTTCTAAAACCTGTACAGAACCTTGGTCCAAGGTTTGTACCTTATTGTCCCATTGTCCTGTGGCAGGGTTCTTCCATGTCACGATGGCTTTTTTCGATCGTCCAGATGCATCAGTGAAGACTGTGACTCCATTTACTGGTCGTAGTTTGCAGCGACGCGTGGCCATCAGGGGTAGATTTCCTATTTCCGCCCAGAGTTTATGTTTCGGGAAGTGAATGGAAATATTACCGTGGAAGTCCGCTAATGCAGTCTGAAACCCAGCGTCCTCTGCAAGAAGCCAGTCTAAGTTGTCTTTTGTGGCTGGAATGTAGATCGTCTCAGGATCCCTTCCATCCATCTCCTGCAGATGTCCTCTACCTTTCATAATGAGCTTAGCAAGCATGTCATTAACGGTCCAAACAGTCTTAGGTGGAGAGTGGGGAAGAAATAACCATTCTAGAATTCTCAAAGGGTCAGATTCTGCCTGATCCCATTGGAAAAGGACAGCAAAAGGTTGGAACTTGCTGGATATGATGGCGAGGCGAATGTGCAGGTCAGGGGGTTGTCGTCTGCTTTGCCTGTTTTCGACAGCTTGGGAGCATACTTCCAGAGCTTGTTTTGCTTCTGGGGTTAGGGATCGAATAGATGTGAGAGTTGGGTCACCTTTAAGTAGCTCGAAGAGGGGGTGCAATTCCTCTGTTGTGATCCCCAAGACAGGCCTCAGCCAGTTAATGGCTCCTAAAAGCCCTTGCAAATCATTCAGGGTCATAGTGTCCGTTACTTTGAAAGTCACTGGTTGTGGCATGATTTCCTGTTGAGTGATCCTCCATCCGAGGTAGGTTCAAGGTTGGGTGCGTTGAATTTTTTCTGGGGCAAGCTGCAGACCTGCTTTTTGGATGGCGTGAGTTAAGGCAGTCAAGGTGGATTGTAGTTCAGTCCCATGTTTTGCTGCTATCAGGATGTTTGATATTCCTGTCTTTGCCTCCCATTCTAATTGTTCAATTTGGGTATAGGTCAATTTATGCATGTTTGTGTTTTGAGTAGATCTAGAGGTGTGTATTGCTGTATGTTGCAACTTTGTGGAGCATCTTTGGGCTTGTGTTGTATGAAGGTTTTGTTTGTTTTGCTTTCTCAAGGCTCTTGCAGTGACTGTGTATAAAGAGTTATGTGTTTCTGCAGTTGAAATTGTAACTGGTTGTTTGTTTGCTACTTGTTTAAGTTTGGCTTTCCATGTTGTGTATGGCATCTTGTCTAACAGCATTTTAAAATAGTGAGAAGTAAATACTTGATTTGGGGCCCCTCTTATTATTATTCTTACCCTCTGTAACACAAAAGAACTTTTTATAATAGCAGATCATCTGTCAATTAGTAAAGTTGCCCTTCTGTGACTTAGAAAATTAAACATGGTAGTTGATAGCTGTATGTCTGCTGTGTTTTGCAATGTTACCTCTAGGTTGTTGGTTCTGTCAGGAGGTGGATGGTGTTGTCCCAGCTGAAATTCTCGCAGTACAAAACCAACAGCTGTCATCGCCAGCAACACAGTCAGTACACGTGCAGTCCACTTCAACGTCGGTAGCTTTGACTTTACTGATGGTCTGGGCTTGGGTAGGCAGATGTTCTGTGTGCTTTCCCAGTCTGCATCTTCTTCCTCGAGCTGAAATAGTAGCTGTAGCCATGTTTGCTGTTCTTCCTCTTTTGCAGGATTCAAAACTGCTTGTCCTTTTTCTGGTTCTCTTGTCTCACTGAGTTCAGTTTGCCACAGCTCAGCTAAGCTTTCTAGGGAGTCAATATCTCTTCTTCCTCCTCCATCAGGCCATCTTCGGCATAGAAGCTGTTCTGAGGCTGGTGAGGGCTGTGGGTTGGTTTCTGGGTAGGAGAGCCACAGTGATGCTTTAACTGTTGTGCATTTGTTGTGAGTTGGTTGAACTGGTGGTGACGGAAGAGGCACTTTCACTTCCGCCTCACGGCCGGAGTAAGCTTGCTGCGTCCATGTTGCTGCGTGGTTGTTCTGCAGCGGTCTCATGGCCGCTGCGCAGCCAAAGGGTGTTAGTGGAGCGCCCTGGCTAAAGGGAGCTAGGAGATTCTCTTCTGTGTCCTCTATAGACTCGCTGTCTATTTGTCCGTCACAGTCATCCTCCCCCCTTCCCGGCGAAATGCCTGAACCTGGGGGTGGCGGCTTCACTTCCGGCACACGGCAGGGGCAACATGGCGGTGCCTCCGGTGCCACTCTCCTTCACGGGGGTGCCAGTGCCCAGCCTGCCCGGGCCCTTTGCTGTGCCCTGCCAGCAGCAGCCTCCCCGTGCTGTGCCCAGGCTGCTCCTTTCAGCTGCGGGCACAGACAGGGCCCAGCTGTGCCTGCTGCTGTCCCATCCTGCGCTCAGCACGAGGGACGGGGCAGCCCAAAGAGAAGCCCCGTTGCTGGAGGGAGCCCAGGCCCTCAGGCACAGGGGATCTCCCAGGGCCTGTGCCAGCCAGGGGCCTTGTGCTGGGCTGTCACAGGCCAGGGCAGGGGCAGCTGGAGAGCCCCTGGCCCAGCCCTGAGTCACGGGCTGAGCCATCAGCTCCTGCAGAGAGAAGGGACCTCACAGGCCCTTCCCCAGATTGAGGGCAGAAATGTTCCTCACAGGAACTGCTGTGTTTATCCTGCTGCATTTGACAGCTGCACTTCTGCCTCTCTCTCACTTGGGCCTTCAAAGAGCTCTCCACGGAAAAGCTTCATTGAGTCCCAGAATACCAGAGGCTGGCAGAGCCCCCTGAGCAGCCCTGCCCTGGCTGTGGCTGGGCTGCAGTTCCCTTTGCCCAGAGCAGCCCCTGTCCTGCTGGGTTGGTGCTCGTGGCTGCAGCGCTGTTGGTCCCAGCCCAAGGTTTTGGCTGTCCCTGGGCAGTGCTGGCCCCGCAGGAAGCGTCTCTGCAACCACCCCCACCCAATGGGCTCTGCTGGGCAAGTGTTTCACAGGGGACATGGCTGGGACGGCTGGGCTGGACTGACCCAAGGGATATTCCATTCCATGGGATGGCATGATCAGCAATAAACTGAGAGAAAGGAAGGCAGAAAGGAAGGTGGGCAGGGGGCAGACGTGGATGTCCTTCATTAATACATTTGTCTTCCAAAGAAACCTCTCCATGGACTGAATTCTTGCCTCCCAGGGGTTTTCTTGGTTTCTGCATGTGGCCTTTGCTTTTTGCTTTCCTCTCTCCAGTTAATCTCCCTTTCTGTTGACCAAGGATTTCTTCACCTGCTTTTCTCCTGTTGTCTGACTGAGGAGGGGAAGGGAGAGAGCAACTTGGCTGTCCCTGGATGGCCAGACAGGTTTAACCACAGTCACCTTGCCCAAAGCTTCTCTTCTAGGCACCCCCAGAAATGTCAGGTGTCCACACCTGAGCTTGGTTATGCCCTGCTCACCCCCTCCCCCAGGGCGGTCAAGTGCAGAACCCACGTGGATCTCTGCAGTGACAGGGGGATGCCAGGAATTATCAGGGTTGGAGGTTGAAGGGAGTTGAACAGGGGACAATTGGGAAAAGCCCCCCATGGGGACTGGCCCAGAGCATGCGCAGTCCCTCAGCACCTTCCCGGCCACAGCTCCTCATTGGCTGCCCGTCCGCTCGGGGTCCCATTGGCTGGCTATTGGCTACACTTGGCTCCATCGCACTCTCCCATTGGCTGGCCCTTCGCGCCACCACGCAGCTTCCCCATTGGCTGCCTCTGGGCAGCTCCCCATTGGCTGCTCCCCGGCAACAGGGCTGCTCTCTTAGCAACAGCACCGACCCTTCAACCTGCACTTTAATTCAACTGGGCCAGTTCCAGGGCAACTCCACATCCTCCCCATCCACCGCAGCTTCACATTTTCCCTTAGCAATAGCAATGGAACATTGGCCCAACAGCAACTTCACCTTTTCCCTTAGCAGAGTTCCAAAGCCTTGGTGCCACAGCCGGGCTGCTGCAGGAGCCGAGCTCCTTGCAAAAGCTCCAGGAGGCACCCAGCAAGCCAGCAGAGGCAGGCAGAGGAGCAAACAAGAGAAAAACTTGTTACAATCAAAAAATGGGAGAAGGTGTGCCAGGCGGATCTCGCTTGGAGACCGGGGAACCAGCCAAGGGACACTCGGGGCCCATCTCGGTGCCAGGAGACCTTTGCTTGGATCCTGGTGAAGGGGCCAGGGGGCATCCAGGGGTCCCACGGCGAGGGGATTTAAGGCCGTGCCCGGGGACTGTGGGGAGCTGTTGCAGGACTGCTGCGGGAGCTGCTGCCACCCCCTTCCCCTGCGGGTTGGGTTTGTTCCTCGGAGGCTACAAGGCGACCAGGGCAGAAGCCCAGCAGAGATCTACCAGCTTGCAAGGCAGCGGCACTTCCTGGTGCTGCTAACTCCTGTCCTGTGCTTTTAACAGTTCCCCTTAGCTTGTCCCACTGCCCTATCTCCCTTCTTTCTCTCTGCTCTTTTGTGTTCCAAAACAAAGTGGAATTCTCGTTTTGGGATCCAGCATCTGGCCTCGTTTGTGCCTTAACCTGGCTTATGGGAGTGTTTTAGAATCTGGTTCCCCTCTGCATCGAAGCGGATCGGAACAGCTGGGGTCCCCAAATGGAGAAGGAGGGGGGTGGGACCCACAAAACTGAGAGAAAGGGGGAGGTAGGACTCCCAGATTTAGTGGGAGCAACTGGGGCAGCTGGAGTTTGGGGGTCTGATGGGAAAGGGGTGGGAGAGGGGGGAAAAGGGACGAGCTTTGCATCGTCAAAGTGAGTGAGAAGGGGCTGAGACCTTGAACTGAGCAGGGGGGGGAGGGGGCCACCCCCAAACCGAGCTGTGGGGGGAGTAGAGGATTGCAGGGAGGGTGGGAAACAGGTGGGACAGTGAGGGAAAGGGTGAGAAAGGGCATAGGGGGTCCCATGGGGGTCCTGTAGCAGGATGCTCTGCCTGGAACGGGGTAAAACAACTCCAACAAGGCCCTGTTTGCAAAACCCCCGGCAGGAAATGAAGAAGGGGAGTCACGCTGCTTTTGGGTTGAATAATGCTGAAACCAGCCTGACTCCTCAATCCCAAAGGGAAACATCCTGAGAGAGAGGGGAAGATGTGGCAGAGCTGGGAAAATCCCCGGGCAAAGGAACAAAGGTGACACCCCTGAGAACTTCTCCAAGGCTGCTGGGCTGGCACAGCCTGGACACACCTGACTGACAGTCCAGCACTTTATACGAGAAAAGCCCCAGCTTTTAAGGGCAGGGTCTTGTGACGTGTCCCATCAGACCCCCAGGGATGGACAGGGACTCCCCCAGTGTGGATCCAACCCCCCTGAGCTCCAGGGAATCCCTCCAAGCCTCATGTGATGGGGGACACAAAGGGACCCCTCGACCTTCTGTCCCACCTCCCTCTTCCACCCTCTCCTTCCTCTTTCCCAACGTCCCCCCAATCTCCAGACCCTCCGTGCTCAGCCAGGGGCTCCCAACCCCTCCCACTTAGGCTGGGGGTCGCAACCCCCCTCACACTCAGTTTTGGGGATCCCACCCCTTTTCCCTTCTCTCCCACCCCTTTCTGATCATCCCGTCAAACCACAGCTTCCCCGTGCTCTGCTCTGGGGGTCCCACCCCCTCAACCGCTCAGCTGAAGGGGTCTCACCCCCTTTTCCCACCTTTTCTCCCCTTTCCCCTCCCTTTTCCCTGTCATCCCCTGTTGCCGGTGGCAGTGGAAGGCTTAGACAAAGTTCATTAAAGAAGTCCTGCCCTTGAGTCCCGAGGTGCAGAAAGGACTCCCTGGCTTTCTAAACTCCTGCTCAGAGAGGAGCCTGGGGGCGGCTGGATCCAATCTCAGTCCTGGATTATGCCAAGGGTTGGAATTTAAGGAATTACAGAGCTGTGATTGAACCACTTTTGTCCTGCAGGTTTTAATGATGGAAAATCAGATATATTGATATAAAATGAACTCATCATTATCACAGATGAACAGACAAAAAATTTTAATCAGAATTATTTACTACACAATCTAAACACTAAAACTACCGGTAGTACAGGATAAGTACAATATAATTGAAGGAATTATACTAAAGCTGGCAAAAAATGAATAACTATTAAGTTGACATTTGATGTAACTCCCCCAGACCAAGGCTCCTGGGGAGATCTCTTTTGCTCACCCTCGAGGACTGACCTTGGGGGGGGTTCCCCAGCCAAGGGGGGAATCTCCAACCATACACCCCAAGAAGGGTTATGTTGGAAGAACCTGCCCCTGGGAAAGGGGACTGGAACTTTACAGTATAAAGTGATGGACTGACAGCCCTTGGACTCCAGGGGTTGCCTCACCATCAGGATGTTAATTCAGGGTTGAACCCAGACTGGTTCCAACATCTCCTGGCCTGGCCTGGGCCCCTCTCAGCCCAGCACTGATACATTTGCAAATAGGGCATTGTCTTGGTCCCATTCCAGGGGGGAATGTCCTGCCACAGTGTCCCAGTGTGCCTGTAATTCCATCCTGCCCTGCAGTGTCACAATGGTCCCTTGATTCCACAACTTCCCAAATGTTTCCAGGTTCCTTTGGTTCCATGAGGCCCCCATGTCACAAAGGCCCCTGGATTCCAGGAGTTTCCACAGTGTCTCAGGGTCCCTTTTTTCCAGGAGGCCCTGCAGGCTCCCAATTGTCCCTTGATTGCAGGAGGTTCCCAAATGTCTCAGGGTTCTTTGGTTCCAGGAGGCCCTGCAGTGTCACCTTGGCCCCTTCATTCCATGCAGGCCCAGGCAGAGGAACCCCAGCACGGAGCCCCCGACCCCCGTCAGCATCTTGGGGGGCGGCGTCCGACGGCAGCTCGGGGTGGGGGGGCAGCTGGGGGCAACTGGGATATACTGGGAGAGACCAGGAGTGACTGGGATCATCCTGGGACTGACTGGGATCATCCTGGGACTGACTGGGCCCTGTGGAACACCCTGAAAGTTCTGGAGGGGCTGTTTTAAGTGAGCTCTGGAAAACTGTCCTGGCTGTGCAGGGCAGGAAATGCTGATGTTCTGCAGGCCCCCAGCTCTGCTCTCTGGCTCCTGGTTTCCCTCGTGCTGGGCAGTTGGAGCCCAGGCAGGGGCAGCCCTACAGGAGGTTGTGGTGCTGCAGGGCCCAGGGGCTGCACCCCGAGGAGCTCCTGCCCCAGGGGCTCAGGGACCTGGCAGTCTGTGCTGCTGGGGGCAGGATCGTGCCCCGGGCTGTGGCTCCTGGGTGCAGAGGAGGAAGGAGAAGCACAGCTTTGGTCCCCACTCTTGTGGCCGGAGGTGCAATAGGCTGGGCTGGGGGTGGTGGCCTGGCTGGTCTCTCTTTGGCCTCGGTTGTGGGGTCTGCAGGGCCAAGTTTTGCCCTGCCCTGTTTGCAGCCTGGTGCTGACCCACTGCTGGGGCCCCCGGGCAGGTGGGTGTTTCTGCCCTGGGCTGTTCTCACTCACACCACATGTGTGTGAGGGGGCACTGAGGTGTTCTCCTGCCCTGGGAGAAATAGCTCTCATTAAAATTTCGGAGATGGCCAAATAAGTGAAACAAAGAACTTTATTAACAGCGTTGGGTGCACCCAACTCGTGACCAGGTTCCAGCACCCCCAGGATGGGAGGGACGAGCCCTTTTAAGACCCTTCGATTTGCAGAACCACTCCCTCGCTCCTCCCATGCCAGGCCTCGCTCTTTTCTTCCTTCACAGGCCATCTTTGCTTTCTGCTGCAGTCCCTTGGTTGTCCCCATCCCCCTGTCAGGTTGTTTCCCTGCCCCGGCCGCACGGTCCCTTGGCAGTGAGCCCAGGCTGCTCCCACCACCTCACGTTCTTCCCGGCTCACCTTGGCACTGCAGCAGTGAGGAAGCAGAACTGTCAGGAGCAGTAGGCAACAATGAGCAGCAATGGGCAACCCCAACAGAGCTGTGTGGAGCAGCAGGTAGGCAGGACTGTAAGCAGCAGCAATCAGGAACTTTAAGCAGAACCACAAGCAGCCCACCAGTCCCTGACCACAAAATGGCTCCTCAGCTTTCCAAACAAAATGGCCCCCAGGTGTCTGCGCACGAGGCAGCCCTGGAAACCCCTGCTTGTGATAAAACCTCCTCCCTGGAGCACAAACCGGGCCATTTGCAGTGGGACCTGCTGGGGGACCTGCCCTGGCCCCCGTGGCTCTGCTCTCTGGGGACAGGGAGCCTTTGGGGACTCTCTCACAAGCCACCCCCACTCATGTCCCGCTGGTCACCCAGGTGGCCCTGGCAGTGCTTGGGAACATGACTGGGATGGGGGGTGTGCCCACCCGTGCCAGCAGGGAAGGGCACAAGTTCCAGGGGGGATGTCCAGGGAGACAGGACACTGCAGAGGAAGGGCCTGGGGGGTGCAGAGTGACAATAGAGAGGGGAGGGCGGATCTTTGGCATCCCCTCCTCTGCTTGCTTCAGGCTTCAAGAAGACACCACAGGAGAAATCACATGGAGAAATATTTATTGATCAAAGACTATTAAAAGCCTCAGAAACAGGGGGGAAAACGTCCTTCCTGGGGGACACCAGTCCAAGGAAACTCCTGGTTTCTGTCCAGGCAGGAGCAGGTGCCCGTGGGCTCCAGGGGGTCAATGCAGATAAAATCACTGGGGGGGCTCCTTCAGCAGCAGCATTTAATGCATTTGGACAGGCCAGGGACCATCTCCATGTCCTGCACAGAAGGGCTTCACCCTCCTCAGGATCCCTGAGTGACACAATGACACCAAAACCCAGGAATGACAGAGCAGCTGCACCGAAAAACTTGGATTTTTCCTTTTTCAAATGTCATTTAACTCACTAAATACATCTCTTGCCTAGGAATGGTACAGCACAGTCAGGCACATAAAGAATTTGAAGGGCCAACACCCATTTACCAATTCCAAATTTTAATGGTTGAAAGAAAGGCCCATTTTCCTTTTGCCCTGTGCCACCAACAACAGGAATCATTTCTGACTAAATTGTCCTTTCCTCCTCTTTCAAACCCAACACGCCACTCCAGGATCTCCCAAGAAATCCATGTTCTCCCTCCCCAGTGTCCATGGAGCAGAGGTTCAGCTGGGGATGACACCTCTGGGCCCTCCCACACACCTTCCAAGGGCAGGAGCCTTCCTGCCTGGCCGGGAGCCCTGGGGGGAGTCCAGGCTGTGGCAGCTCCTGTTTGTCCCTTCCCCACGCACATTCCAAATCCCTGCTCTCACACTAAACCCTCCAAAGCTTTCCAAACCCAAATCCTTTCTTCTGCTCCTCTCTCACTGGGACCATTTCTGCCTCCTTCCCCTGCAGCTGGAGGAACCTCCCCAGCTGCTGCTGCTCCCTGGCATCAAACCACACCTTCCCAAACCCTGACTATTGCTCAGTTCAAAGAACAAATCTAGAGATTTCAGTTCACTTCTCTTTTCTCTGACAAAACAACAGCAACTGAAAAACCGTATTATAATCCACAAACTGAATCTCTAATTCACTAATCACTAATTGAATATCGGCACAATTAACACAAATCCAACCCTTACAAACACCAAAGCTGACACTAAAGAATGCTCTGAACACACAATCCCAGCTTAACAGCTGCTGTGGCAATTTACCTTCCTTCAAATATTTAATGTGCACCAAATGCTTTAAAATGCACACAGGAACAAACTATTGCATTTAACACTCTACAACAAGTGAATTTTCCTTTTTTATATCTATTATGGGCATCCCCGAGTCAGACAGGATTCTAATACTATAACACACACTCCCAGTAACACACACTCCCCAAACACTTCACTTTCTCCAGCACTGACCATTGGGTTTGACAAACACAGTTCCCTGAGCAAAGCCCTCCCCAAAGCAGCTCTATGGGCAAGAGCTCTGTGTGTGACTGATCTGTGGGCAAAGCACACGGGGGCCTGGAACCCACCCCCTGACCCACACCTGGGGCCTGGAACCCACCCCCTGACCCACACCTGGGGCCTGGGGGCCTGGAACCCACCCCCTGACCCACACCTGGGGCCTGGAACCCACCCCCTGACCCACACCTGGGGCCTGGAACCCAACCCACACCTGGGGCCTGGAACCCACCCCCTGAACCACACCTGGGGCCTGGAACCCACCCCTTTCACTCAGTCAGTAGGGATTTCTTCTCATAAGCCAAATATCACACTCCTCCTTTTACAGTTCTAGCATCACTTTCACAACCCAATTCTATTCTATTCTGTTCTAGAGCTCCATTTCTAGGATGCTTAGGTATACCTTTTCTATGCTCAGCAATGCCTTAATAAAATTCCAGGGATCTTGCTTTGAACTCACCAGATCCAGGGACTGAGATCTCCCAGAAGAATATTTTCACTGCTCGCTGGAGTCCTCAGGGTCCCGGAATCCCTGGAGGGTCGACAGCATTGTCCCACCTGGCTCACCAAGAATTGTCCCTGAAAAGCGTTGGGAAGAAATGAAACCCTCCAACACCCCTGGGAAGTGTTGGTGAGCCAGGCACTGCTTTGTTCTGGCTCCCAGAGACAGGGAGCCAATCATTCCAGCCCCACCTGTCCCTTTCCAGACTTTTCACACATTTCTACATTTGAACAAACAAACAAATTCATGTTCATTGCTTCTAATTTACCCCAATTAATGAACTAATGAATTCTCTTCATTAATTAAGACTCTAATTAGTAGTCTATCCTTAACTGGCTAATTTGGTCCACCTTCTTTGGTCCTCTTAGCCCTCCTCCTCAGACACAGAGTCTCCAACTCTCAGGCTGCAATGTCTTTGTTAATCCCCTCTGGACCTTCTGGTTCCTCCAACAGGTCCTTGAAGGACCAGGAATTTAAGATCCCAGATGTCCAATCTTCAGCTCCCTCGGGCTTTGTTTATGGAAGCTCATCAGAGCCAGTGCAGAGAAACTCCAAGTTTGGGTGCTTTAAAGATCAAAGCGACAAGAGCCCGTGAAAAGAAACCCGGTCAGCTGCTGCCACTGACTAAAATTTGAGGCAAGTTGGATCATTTCCAACAAGACCAACCCCCACCGCGGGGGGGACCCCGCATCCCCCCGCCCACCGCCGGGGCTCTGCCGGGAACCGCCACCGGGACACCCCCAAAACCAAATCCCCTCCCGCGGACCCCCCACGATCCCCCCCAGGGGCATTTGCGGCTCAGCTTTGGAGTCCTTCCAGCTCCAAATGTCTTCCCCTGCAAAGAACCCCCTTTCCTGCAGCCCCACCCCCAAAGCAGTGCTCAGCCAATCCGAGCGCGCAGCGCTGATGACTCATCAGTTGCCAGCCAGACCCGCAGCGCCCAGCGCTCCCCGGACCCCCCCAGGGTCCCCCCTCGGCCCCAGCGCCCCCCGGGACGGGAATTTGGGCAAAGGGGAGGTGGGGGGTGCCCAGGCCGGGCCCCCCCGCGCCGCCCCGGCCGTGGCGGCTGCGGCGGGGGCCGAGTGCGGGCGGGAGCGGCCAAGAGCCCAGCGCTGCCCCATCCCGACCTGCCCCAGCTCCCACGGGAATGGGAGGAGTG
The DNA here is from genome assembly GCF_003945595.2 of Pipra filicauda. NCBI lineage: Eukaryota > Metazoa > Chordata > Aves > Passeriformes > Pipridae > Pipra > Pipra filicauda. The sequence continues at coordinate 6,910 of NW_024105006.1, read as the reverse complement.
GGAATAGGAGGGGAGGAGAAAGAGAAGGAGGGAGAGGAGGAGGGAGAGGGGGAGGAGGGGAAGGAGGAGGAGGAGAAAGAACGCACGTGGATGCACCGCCCGCTGTATCCGCAGCCCCCGCGTCCCGGGAGCATCGCCCCCCGCATCCCGCAGGTGACCGGGGAGGGGGAGCTCGCCCCAAATATCTTGAGGGGGATGTTTGGATCTTGCAGGACCCCAAAGCTGAGCCGCAAATGTCCCTTGGGGGATATTGGGGATCCCCGGGAGGTGTTTTTTGGGGGTCCCGGGGTGGGTTCCCGGCACAGCCCCGACGATGAGCAGGGGGATGTTGGGTCCCCGGAGCCACGTGGCGATCGCCGGATACCGGCGGGGAGTGGGGGGGACACGGGACAAACACACCGGCTTTGGGGACCCCTGGGACAGGCGGGGGTTGGAATCTGAAACGGGGGCCCGGAGAGGGGGAACTCCCGGCAGTCTGGAGAGGAGGGGGGAGCAGCGAGGGCGGTGGGGGGAGCCGGGACCCCCGGCAGCCTGGAGAGAGGGCTGGACACCTTGGGATCGCCAGCACCCCGAAGGCGAGAGTCAGGGGAGAAGGGACCCTGGGACCCCGAAACCCCCCGACCACCCTAAAAGGGACCCCGGAGAGGGGAGCCCCCGGGACCCCCGGGACCCCCAGCAGCCCAGAGAAGGGGGATCCCCAGAATGGCAAAGTGAGGAGCCCATAAAGGAAGGACCCCTGGGATTCCCGGGATCTCCGGCAGCCCAGAGAGGGCGGGAACCCTGGAGAGGGGGTTCCCCAATACATGTGAGACCTCCAGCAGCCCACCCAGGAGGGACCCCAGAACCCCAAAGTGGATGGACCAGCGAGGGGGAACTCCACTGCTGAGAGGGTTGTTTTGGGCTGAATCTTGGTGGTTTGGAGGTGATTCCTGGTGATTCCAGGTGACTTCTAGAGATGGAGCTGGGCAGGAGGGTGTCAGAGACTGGAACAGTTAATGATTTCTGCATTCTAAGAGACTTCTGCAGGCTTTTGACTTTCTGATGGGCAACTGGGCCCATCCCCCCTCCTCCAGTGCAGAAGATGTCAAGCCCCGAAAAGAAAAGGTGGGAAGAGACCACGAACTCCGCGCCAAAAAGGGAGACAGCACCCTATGGAAACAACTCCCCGCCTTGGGGGAGCTGCAAAGGATATAGATACTGACTGGTGACTTTGGGGGTTTTGGCGGGGTTTTTCTTCTTCTTCTCCCTCACCGCCTGCGGATCAAGACGTCGCTGGATCCAGTGGGCGGTGATTATACCACTCTCACCTTTCCTTTTTTTTCTCTTGCTCTCCCTTACTCTTACCCTGTCTTTCTCTGCCCTAGGCATTTGTTTTCCTCCTCCCCCGAAAGGTTATGACAGCACCCAAAATGTTAACATCCCTATTGATACAAAATTGTGAAAATAAATCTTGTCAATATATGTTTTCAGACACCGATTATTTAGTGTCGTTTCGCTTTAATCCACCCCAAAGGAATTATTGATAAAACCTGGGTTACCCCCCCTCTTTTCCTGGGGTGGGTTGTAACAGAGGGACCGCCAACCCAATGCACCCACACCTTGTTTTCCCTCCTAAACCAGGAAAAATTCATCCCTTTGGGAAGTCTGTCTCTAAACTCTATGGCATGAGCCTGTAAGTCTGATATATGTGTATTAGTTTGAGTTACTCTGGGCAGAAGGGAATGAGTTTACATAGAATAATTCCTTCCCAAAGCTTGGCCAGATGGAGGAGGAGGCTGCGAGGAAGAGGAAGATGCCCCAGGACCCCCAGGCAGGTGAGGAGGAAGTCAGTGCCCCTTTGCCCTGTCTTGTCCTGTATCTCCCAGCCGAGCATCGCCCCCGGCTGCAGGACAACCCCGCTGCCGCCGCCGTCCTGCCGGGGCCGGAGTTGGGGGGATGTCCTTGGCCTTCCTTCTGGGCCGGAGGCAAATCCCCTCCCTGTCCTTCTTCCCTCCTGCCCCAGGCCCCGAGCTGAGGACGGAGAGCCCGGAGGACAAATCCCCCCGGCAGAGCCTGGTGGGAGAGGCCGTTTTGAAGGGCTCCACGGCGCAGGAAGGCAGCGGGGAGGGAAAGCCACGAAGGTGCCCCAGGAGGAGGGTCTCCAAAGCCAGCCCAGGATGCTCTGAGGAGGAAAGACCCACCCTGTGCCGGGAAGGGGACGAGAGCTTGAGCCAGAGCCCTGACCTGGACGTCCATGAGCAGCTTCACACTAGGAAAAAGCCCTTCAAGTGCTTGGACTGTTGGAAGAGCTTCAGCCAGAGCTCCCACCTGATCTGCCACCAGCGCACCCACACTGGAGAACGGCCCTACAGGTGCTTGGAATGCAAGAAGAGGTTTCAGACCAGCGGGAATCTCCTCCTGCATGAGCGGACACACACAGGGGAGAGGCCCTTCCTCTGCACCCACTGTGGGAAGGGCTTCATCCAGAACTCCCACCTCGTCAGCCACCGGCACATCCACAGCGGGGAGAGGCCCTACAAGTGTGGGGAGTGTGGGAAGAGCTTCAGCCAGAGCTCTGCCTTGACCTCACACCAACGGACCCACCAGTAAGGGAAGCATTAAAGGTGCCTCGACTGTGGGAAGAGCTTTGTCTGCTGCTCCAACTCCATCACCCACTGGAGGAGTGATGTCTTCCCACATTGGGAAGACACCTGGCTGGTGGTCTCCACATCCTCCTGGTTCCCCACAGGCACCTGGGTGAACACAGTGGGAGAAACATCCATGGGGTCACAAACTGACCTGGGAAATTCAGTGGGAAGAGCTGATTTGTTGAATTTAAAACAAAGACATTCAACAAAGACATCTAAAGCCCCACCATTTTACTGGGATTTGGGGTCATTTGGAGATCCAGGGGAATATTTGGGAGGATTTGTTGTTTCTGGTGGGATGTGGGGGAGATTACCCCAAAATGGGGGTTCCCAGGCCGGGCAAACGGGGCCACATTGTCGTAGTTGTGCCAGCAGTTCATGTCCCCTGATCCTGTCTGTTCTCCAGGAACTCCCCTTGGCTGTTCCAGTGCCTGGCCTGGATCTCCCCACACGGGGTGTCCCCCCCAGGTGCCCAAATCTCTGCTGAAGTGCCTGAGCTGCTCCCAGTTGGAGATGTACCCGGGCAGGAACCTCTCCCGGTCGGGGCCGTTCACTCGGCTTTTCCCAGGACCTGGAACAGCCCTGGGTGTGCAGGGACACAGGGCAGGGGGTGCCCCCCCAGCAGCCCTCAGCCCCCACAGCAGGTTGGGAGATCAGGGGGCCACCCCGGACCCCCCTTTCCCACCCCCCTCTGCCCCACAGCTGCTGCAGCACCAGTTACTGGGTGGGGGAGTCCCCCCATCAGCCCCCCAGGGACGGACAGGGGGCTTGGGCACCTGTGCACAATCGTCACCAGAGCAAGCACACAAAGGGTTACAGAAGCAGTGGACATTCCCAGGGCGGATCTGCCCCCTCCCAGAGCCCCAGGGAACCGCTCCAGGGCTCAAGTGATGGGGGACAGGGGAGACCCATGTGGGAACCCCCTGCCCTCTGTCCCCCTGCCCACTGTCCAACACCCCTTTTCTCCCCTCTCCCACCCCTTTCCCATCATCCCCACCGTCCCCAGCTCCCCCCCAGCTCGGTTTGGGGGTGTTTCTTCCCCCTGCCCTGCTCGGTTTCACAGTCTCAGCCCCCTCCTCACTCACTTTGGAGGTCCCAGCCCCCCTTTTCTCCCGTTCTCCCCCCTTTTCCCATTGTCCCCTGAAAGGCAGCTGTTAAATATTGGGTGCTGAAAAAGCTGCTCCATCGTGTCCATTCCAAATTAAGCCTGCATTTCTTAGGAGGGACTGGCATCCAAAGGGCAGCAAGAAGAGTCTTCTAATTCTCTTCTGCTTGATCCTCTCTGCAGCTGCCCATTTTCCCTCAAACCAGGCGGGAAAACAGGAAGAGCCCTGGTGTGGTCGGGGAGCAGCGCTGACCCCAAAGGGCTGCATTTCCCCTGCCGATGCTCCTGCTCTGCCCTCCCCCGGGGCTGGCTCTGCCTGGCGCTGGCCGGACGTGCCGGGGCTCCTCACTGAGCAAAGCCCTTGCCAAAGTTGAGGGGCAAGTGCCGAGCCCGGCTGGCCTGGGAGGAAGCGACAGCAGCGTGGGCCGAGCGGGCGGGATGGGGTCCGAGCAGCGGCGGGAAGTTGCAAACTTGGCAGCCAAGAAGTTGAACTAAAGTGAAGCAGCTCCAAAAGGCCGTGGTCTTGGCGTGGGGCGGGAGGAAGGGGAGCTCCGTGACTGCGGCCGGGGCTGGTTGGGAGCGGAGCGGCCGGGGCTGCCCCCGGGGCTCGCGGGGGCCAACGGGGAACGGACAAACGGACCAACGGACCAACGGCCCCTGCGCTTCGGCAGCAGCAGCGGCAGCAGCAGCGACTGTAGCGACGCGCTCTCGTCTGACTCTTGTTCGGGCTCTCCTTGCTCGAGCTCTTCGTCCTCCTCTCCCTCTCCCGGTGTCCCGCTGTCCCAGTGTCCCTGTGCCGGTGTCCCATTGCCGGTGTCCCTGTGCCAGTGTCCCACTCCCGCTGTCCCTGTCCCGTTCCCGGTCCCCCCTCCCCTTGCCGGCCCGGGCCATGGCCCCGGCCGTTCCCCTGTGCCGGGCGGGGCCGCCCCGTCCCCGGCCCTGGGCGGCCCGGCGCGGTCTCGCCCTCGCCCGGCTCCCGGCGCGCCGGCTGTGGCGCTGCTGGGCGCTCCTGTGGGGCTGGCTGTGGGACGGGCTCGGCCTCGCCGCCCCTTGGCTCCGCCTGGCTCGAGCCCGGCACCTGCCGGGGCCGGCGGGGGCCGCGGGCGCCGCGGCCGCTGCCGCCTCCTCGGCGGCTTCCCCGGCCAGAGCTCCGCCGCTCGCCAGCCCGGCCGCCGGCAGCGAGCCGCCGCTGCCCGCTGCGGCTGGGGAAGCCCGGGCCGGGCCGCTTGAGGGGCGCTCGGGGGCCGTGCCGGGCCCCGGCCCCAACGCTGACGGCCACGTCTCGCCCGCACCGAAGGCCAAGGAGCCGCTGCACGAGCGCTACCGGCTGCATTCGCTGCTGGGCAGCGGCGGCTTCGGCCGCGTCTACGCGGGGACCTGCCTGGCGGACGGAGCCCCGGTGAGTGCAGCAGGAGGAGGAGGAGGAGGAGGAGGAGGAGGGCGGGACGGGCGGCGAGCTCAACCCGCCCTTCCCCTCGGCTTGCAGGTGGCCATCAAAGCCGTGTCCCGGGATGGCATCCGGCGCTGGGGCGAGCTGGTGAGCGAGCGGGGCCAGCGGCAGAAAGCGGGGCGGGACGGGCGGGGACGAGCCGAGGCCCGGCAGGGTGGAAGCCGCCGGGACACCTGGAGGGAGAGTGGCCGTGGGCTCCGTGGGGGACGGGGAGCATCCAGGGCTGGCCGAGGGGGAGCAGGCAGACAGGCACGGCATCAGCCCCACTGACGACCCCGTGGTCCCCCCGCAGCCCGACGGCACCCGGGCCCCCCTGGAGATCGTGCTGCTGGACAAGGTGTCCAATGGCTTCCCTGGGGTCATCCAGCTCCTGGAGTGGTTCGAGCTCCCCAACGGGTTCCTGTTGGTGATGGAGCATCCGGAGCCGTCTCAGGACCTCTCTCGCTTACTGAGGGCGTGGGGGTTCCTGCCGGAGGAGATGGCGTGGGGGCTGTTCCGCCAGGTGCTGCAGGCCGTGCGGCACTGCACCAGCTGCGGCGTCCTGCACCGGGACATCAAGCCCCAGAACATCCTCCTCCACCTGGCCAGCGGCGAGGCCAAGCTCCTGGACTTTGGATGTGGCACCTTCCTTAAGGACACGGTCTACACCCAGTTTGCAGGTGAGCCCACAGCCGGGGGATGCTCCTGGTGCCGGGCATCGCATGGCCATGCCCAGGTGTGGCAGTGGAGATTGCCCCTTTGGCCGAGGGGGAACAGGATTAGTTCTTCAGCCAAGTTGCTTTTGGATGGGGCTGGGGGTTACAGTGAGACAGGCCCCGGCCTTGGCGACAGCCTGTGCCACCCACCCTGTCCCGGGCTGGGTCTGGGGCAGGGGGGAGCCAGCCTGACCAAAACCCCCATGAGGGTAGCAGAGAAGGGGGTCAGAACTGTGCACCAGATGGCTTGGTGTGCAGGCGAGGAAGGGCTTGGGCTGCTCCGCTCGCCTTGTTTGCCTTGGCTTATGATGAATTGTTGGGGGCAGTGCAGTGGGGCGGGGAGAAGGCACGGCTTTTCCCCACCACTGGGTGGGTTTTTCCCTTGCATGAAATGGTTGGGCCTTGCCAGGGCTTCCGCTGCCCTCTTGGACACCAGCGGCTTCTTCTCCAACCCAGAGTTTGTAACCAAGAGTCAGGGGCCGGCGAGAAGGCAGTGGGTCACAGCGTGTGCCACTGGGGCAGGCCCCACATTGCCAGGGCTGCTGGGGTGAGGCTCTGGGAGCAGGCAGCATCCACCTGCTGAACTGCGTCTGTATTCCGTAGGAACACTGTCATACAGCCCGCCAGAGTGGATCTACCTCAAGCGCTACCACGGCGAGGAGGCGACCATCTGGTCCCTGGGCATCCTGCTCTACCAGATGGTCTGCGGGAAGCACCCTTTCCGCAAAGGCCCCAACACCATCTGGGACCAGCTCCCGTTCCCAGCACGGGTCTCTCCAGGTGGATACCAATCTTTGTGGCACGGGGGGAATAACGGTGTTGGGAGAGGGCAGCGGGCTCACGAGGACGCCGCTCTTGAAGCTGTTTGTGTCCCATGGGTGGCTGGAGGAGGTGGCCTGTGTCCTGCCATCCTGCTCTCCTCCAAAAGGGAGAATCGATGGAGAAGTTTGGGCACAGCTCTCAGCACAGCCAGCACAGCCTGGGCACGTGGACAGTGGGACAGAGGGGACAGGATCCTTCTCCAACTGACCGG